>NC_133983.1:12344137-12644137 GCF_047716275.1 Strix uralensis | reverse complement strand
ATTTATAAAATTCTTAAAAAATAAGTAATACTTTTAATCTGTATTTTTGCCTATACAACACTGTCATTTTATGATTCTGTATTGAAAAAGAGTGGGTTTGCAATGGTGACTGAAGGTAGTAGGATGCGTTATGACTTGAAGAAATGCTTCAAACACCAATGTTCTTCTGCCTTTGAAAAAGTACATTTAAAAAATATCCAAACCATGCCATATGCTACTTAAGTCATATTTTGAGCCAAAATATGCAATCAAGAGCATTGGATCCTCTGAAATCAGGGCACTGCAGGAGAAATTGTTATGGGATGGGCTGCAATTTGTTGATTTCTTGGACTGGATTATACAGTGACCTAGAGCAGCTGAGTCAACAAAATCTAGCTTTCCAGTTAGGCTGTCCCTTTACCAGTTTAAAGTTCTCTACAGTGGTGGGAATGATACTGCCCACTGGTAGGTGACAACAGGACCTTACTTCCATCATTTTCTTTTTTGTGGGAAATGATAAATTAGTAGGTATGATTCTTAAGAGGTGTTTTGCCATTGTCTTCAAAAGACCCAGGGCTGCTTCTAGTCCTTAGAATATGCAGTTTTCTTATGTCTGTATTAATAGAAAGGCAGTGTGGTCTGTGTACATGTACTGAGAGATCTGTTTTAAATTAGTGAAAATCATAAGGAGAGTTTGGATTGTTTTTTACTGCTGACTTGGCCATGGGGAAACTCCACTTAGAATAGGGACAAAAATTATTTAGCTATGCAGAAAATATCAAGGCAGTTCATAGAGACTTGCCACTTGATGTACTGTATTTTAATGTCCATTATTGTTTTCCCTTTTTATTAATTTGCATAGGTACTGATATTTTTGCCAGGTCTTACTCCAAACAGTTCTTTCTTAGGTATGTAATTCAATTAAGGGAGTGTAGAATGTGATTTATTACTAGCAGTTGTAGTAAGGGGAGTCATATGCACAAAAGACTCCTACAACAATGACAGCAAACTACCGCTCTTTTTTTTCTTGTTACAGTTAGTGAAAATACAGAAGTGTCCTTTGCATTCTTAAGAGAAATTAGCTGTACTTGAAGTGTTGCATTATAGCAGGTATATACTGATCCCAGTTGTTACATTTGTTGTTCATATATGCCCCAGTGACTGTCCTCTGTGTGTTTTACTCATTCAAGAGAATTCATTTGTGAATGATAAGCTGCAGTAAGCCTGGAATCAGATCCTACACTACATAATTTAATATTTCATGTGTAAAGGGGGATCCCTTAAAAAGAATTGGACTCCCTGGAGTTTTAATATAGCTAATATTCCTGTAGTTGATTTAATTGCTAATTTGTTTTTTTACAGTTGTAGTTAAAAGGCATTACTTTTTCCTCCTTGTTAAATCAGTCATTGTAGACTAAAATACACTAATTTCTGGTGCAAGAAAGAACTTCTAGAGTATGTACTACACGCTAGCTCCCAAAGATGAAATACCCCCAAAAATTTGTAAATCCAGTCAGGTGTGAAACTGGTATATTTATGACTTAATTTCAGTATCAATTACCAATTTAGTCCAGAATAAAGGTATTAAGGTTTCTTGCTCAGCATGGAAACTGGATAACTTAAAAAATAACAAGTACTTTTGAGTACTTCTCCTATCATTAAAGGGAATTATGGACCAGTCCTCTGTCCTTCAGTGAATGATCTGGCTCGTCCTGGCGACTTTCCTTATGTTCTGTAGATTGATCTCCTCCTGCAGACTTTTTTACTTGAAGTGCAATCTGTTTTTTTGCCAAATGGGATTAGGTAGCATTTTTAAATCAAGCACATAGGTGGTTGAGATGGGTTTTAAGCAGTAGACTGTAATTTTGGAGTGTGATATTTCTCAGATAAATTCAGTGTAGCAGTCATGTTAACCTAACCTTGATAAATTTTGCAAAATTTATATAGCTGACCACATATTTGTCATGTATATAATGCTGTGAGGCTTCTGTTACACTCCTGTAGAACTTTTAGGAGTACAAAATTATATTATTTCTGAGCGTCCATACAAACACACAACACTGCAAATGCTTTGTAGTACCCAATAAATACATTGTTCCAGTTATCTACATGACAATATTTATTTGGCCTCCAAAACCTTAAATAAGAAAATTTACACAACTTTCCTATCTGCTACAGAACTCACTGTGCACTTGTTCCCTCAAAATAAATAGTAAAATACTAATGTAAATGTGACAAACTGGAGTTCTCCATCCTACTGTGATTTTAATCTGAAAGTTTAAAAAAATAACAAACAAACAAAAACCCTGGGAAGGTACTGGACTAAATTTTTAATTCCCAGTTCAATTTTTCTAAGTCAAATTCATGTTTATGGGTTTGTATAAAATTAGGACCTCATGGTTTGGCTCACTTTGTGAACATTCCTTGACATCAAAAGATTTTTTTTTTTTCTGTAACCCTTAGCACTGTGCATGCATGCAGGTCTGCAGGTGCATGTGTATGCACTTAAATGTATACAGAGACAAAATTATGTTTTCGTTGCAAATATGCATGTGGAATCTGCACACAATTGCATGAAAACAAAGGAGTCTGTTCATTCTTAGTTGTTTAATCTTGCTACTGGTTTTTAGATATGAGTAGACCGAAATGAACCATCACGCTTTTCTGTAGTGACCTTGAGGTGGCAGCAGCATTACATTCAATTCTGCCATACACCAAGTCCATTAAAGGTGAAAGTAAAATTTGCAATAAATCAAAATAATACTGATTGTTATAATTTTATTACCAGAGCATTAAGTCAATAAAACTTATCTGAAATGTCATTTGCATTGTATACAATTTTTACTAGTTATCAAGTATGTTTTAAAAGCATGTTTAAAGCAACCAAATGAAGAAATCGGTGATAAATTGTTGGAAAGCTGCGACTTGTCTAATGGTGTAGTAAAACTAAAGTCTGTTTTGATCTCTTGTATTGTAAAAGTCTGTTTCTGAAAACATTTGTTAGTACAATAACGTCTTGTGTCTTGACTAACTATATTTAATGTCCTAATGTCTGATTAAATATTTTCCTGCAAGTTGTCAGGTCCTTTTTCATTCATGATTTTATGTAGGAAGGTCATCTAATTATATGACACCCTTTCAGTGAAGGAGAATGTGTTTGTTTCTTTTAATAATGAGGAATAATGAAACTTATTTATGTTGGAAGTCAGAGAAATTTATTGGAGAATTACAACATGAGAAACATGAAAATTAAAAAAACCCTTTTAATAGCATATTCATTACCAAGAAGCTTGCAGGTAATGAAATAGTTGTATGAAAGCCAGTATATTGGGTGATATAATACTGCTTATGTCAGTTTTCAGGACATGGTTATTATGCATTTCTATGTTGTCAATTACTATTAGGTTACTAAATTATTATTAGCTAATTAGTCAAAATAGAAGGCACTAGAAGAAAAGGTTAAAAGTGTTTGTTTTTACAAACTTCTAAAACAACTTCTGTCTGGGAAGCCAGTTGGTGTGTAGTAATTCTCCACAATGATTTTGCTGTGTGGGTTGCATTGCTGCTCAGGTGTTGCTGTTCTGCAAGACTTAACACAAGTTCAGACTAGAAGTCCAAAGAGAGATCTCTTATACAACCTAATGGTGCTGAAGAAAAAACATTCAGAAGTAGTTACCCTAACAAATGCAGAAAAATAATGTTAGTGATGCGTATGTACATCAGTTAAAGTGTTTCCTTCAAATCAGTTTTTATGTAACTGCTGCTAAAGGAGTCCCAATAACTGGTTAAAGATAGCTTATGTAATAGTTAAAATAATTCAGTGATAATTTAATGAAACATAAGGCTATATTGATAATTTAAGTTTTGCGTTTATTCAGTCTTTAGGATTTTGTGTTTATACTAAGATATGACATTTCGACTTGTTTACCCTTATATTCTTTACCCATGTTTCACTTGTGTTGTTTGTTGACTAGGTGTACCTTGACAACTTTTTCAACTCCTCATGAAATACAAATATTAAATATATTAAAAAAAAAGTAAATATAAGTTGAATTATAACTGCAGAATAACATGTTATTAGACTTAAAAAGCAGATAGAGAGTCACAAACCACAAGCCAAATGGAGATTACAATGTGTGAATGATGTTTGGGCTGTGCGAGTGATTACTAAAGCCACTACAAATAGTATTACTTCACTAAGTCATAGATCTGGTCTTTTACTACTTCTGATCTGTACTGTAATTTTCTCTGTCACACTTTTCTGTTTCTTAAGCTAATTTCTATGATTTTACAAAATTTCCAAAGGTATGAATGCGGTGAGTGACAAAGCAGCAGAATAACTGAGGTAACCACAGAATTCCTGTGAGGAATGTAATTTACTGTGAGCCTCTTTCTTCGTTCTGATTTTAACCTTTTGGCTCTTTATCATCAAAATAGATTTATCTCAGAAATAAAAGTAAGGCAACAATATATACGAGCTGAACATAGTTAACATGGAAACTAATGTGAGTAATTTCTTAGAAATATACAGAAATGAGGTTTAGAGCATACCCCTCATGTCTGTAGGCCAGGAACCTAGATTATCAGTATCTCAAAAGCAACGATGTCTTTTTATTTGTCTTTAGAGCACCATAAACACACATTTTGTTGGAGAAAAAAAAATACAATTGTCACAGTGGGGGCGCTTTGTAAGTATTCAAAATTAAAATAAACTGGTTGTCCTCAACTTCAGTGGGAGAAAAATCTATTATAGATGTTATAGAATATTCCAGAGATTTTGACCTGGAGCCAGTATTTAGGATTTATTCAAGTGTTAGTTTAACATTTGCTTAATGTTCATACACTAATGTTAAACAGACCTTGTTGTAAGACCTTGTTGTCTCAAAATCACAATATTGCTGTCTTAAAAGTACCATTGCTGTACTGAAGTGGAAGGTACCTGATGTGATCTGTCTCTTTTGGTTAAACTGTAGTATCTGATAAAGGGTATTTTATTATTTTGTGGAGTAATTTGTATAGCAAAGAATATATTGCAAACTGCTCAGTTAGCAATACTACTGTTTGGTAAAATCACATTACCTAGAACATTAAAACAATCATTCTAAAACATGATTTATAATGACTTGAACACGTTCGTAAAAAATAGATGACCATTGTACATTTACAGTTGACACAGAGGTCCCTAATGTCAAGAAAGCACTCTTGACCTTGATGGGTAGTTGCAATTCCATTTAAATCAATTGCCAATACAAGTCAAATGAAGTTCTTATGGCTGTCTAGTGTGCACTTCTCTGTTCTTCTGACATTATTGTTCTACTCCAAGTCATTCTTCAATCTTTTAACAGCTGAAAGGGACCTGCATTCTGCAGCTTTATGGGAAAACAGCACTAAGTTGTACTTCTGTTTTGCAAGCTTCCACTCTTTCTCACTGACTATTTCCAATCTAAGCAAACCACATCCTTTTCTACATAAAATAGAGTACATGGTCTGTTGCTGGCAAAGGCAAATACTTCACTATTACAGTGAATACAGAATGCATTTTCTGTGCCTACAATTTTGCTAGTCATTCATTGAATTTGACAGAAAAGAAACTGATCTTTTAACTCCAGAACCTGGAGATCTTTGTTAGTTTAGCTTTATTAAAAGCTTTCACTATATTACACATGATATATTCTAAACATCATTTATGTTAAAAATGATGGTGAATATATTTTTTGGGGTGTTTTGTGGTGTGGAAGAGAAATGGACGCAGCAACAGAAAAATAACTTGAGAATTTATCCTGGTTTTGTGCATGCCTGGATACTTATTTCTACAAAGGATTTTGCTAAAATTGGAGATGGATATATGAAAAGTAATATGAATTTGTTAAACATTTTGTTCAAAAGACAAAATCCTTGGATATACAGAACTTTCTAAAAATATCTGGGTTTTGCGTTATTAACTGGTAATGTTTTCACTCTTCTAAATGAATTTAAATGTTTACCTTTTGACAATTGGGAATATTAAAAGGTCACATCACGGCACAGAATTTACAAGACTGAAAAAACCCAAGTACAGTATTATCAAAGACAGATAATGCAAACTAGGCTAATCCTCTTCAACCCTGCCAAATCTCTTTCATAATTAGTCCAAGGTTTCAAAAGATCTTGTATTAATGAGAATAATAGGAAAACTCAATTTGACTGATATGTTAGCATTAAATACATACAATAAATAATAAGATTGATAGTGAAAAAAGTGATTCTGGTTGTCAGTGGAACCTGGCTGGGATAGTATTAGCAGGTTGCTGCAATTAATGCAAAACTAATCACCAGTCCTCCATGGAGAAATGCAAATTGCAGGTTGTTAGAAGGCCTGTTCTGTTCAATAGAGTTTGTACTGCAGCTAAGCCACTTAGCAGCATCTCATGTTTCTCTGTTGAGGTGTTTTTTGATGAAGTAATTGAAGTATTCCTTTCTGGAGATTCTGTGCATTTCTTCAGTTTCTGTATTTTGACTCTTCTGTTTTTACTAAATATGTAAGTATATTTGCCTACTCTTTTCTGTTCCCATGGGCTGAGATCAAAGCAGGCAGCTCACTGTTCATTTTCCTAAGCCCCTGAAAACTGTATTCTATGAAGCTATAGCTATAGAATTGACCACTTGACGTGCAGGAAATGCATTACATATACTGTCCTTGTCTGAGCAATAGAAATTCAAAGATTCTGCTCTATCTGATGTTCCACCCATCTGCTGGTGGGTGAGAATAGCTGCATAAAACCTGCATTTAGTTACCTGTCATTTTCAGTGTTAAACATAACATGAAACAAACCTTTGTGCTTTGTGTTTTATTCATTCATTTTAAAGTAGTCATAGTTAAATGGTCATTTACTTCTTACCATATATATGCTTATCAGCATTTGGTAGGAGGAAATGTATCAGCTACGGGTTGGTCTGTTCCTCAACAAACTTGTCTCAAAGCCTGGGTATTCAAATACCGTGAGTTTCTGAAAAGAATAGCTGCGCTGAATAGAGAGAGGTAGAGTGTGTCTAGGAAGACACATTTGAAGGAAGATACTGAATTGCATTTACCTCCCATTGAAACAAATGACAAAGTGGTAACATTTGTCTTCAGTTCACTGGAGAAGCAAATTCAGGCTTAGTGTAGAAATGAAGAACATTGGAACACTGTTGCTTGATCTTCCAAACCCGGTTTTGATGGCAGTGTAAATATCATTGCTCTTAATTATGAAGGGATAATTTCTTTTAGAGCAAGTGTAGCATGTGTTACAAGTGAATTTTGTATCTAAAAAGACAATGTTATTAAAATTGGATGTTTGGCAAATATTTTGCCCAAAATTACACACAAGTTGGGTCAGTATTTGTATTTTCACCAAGTAGTGTTTTGTTGATACTTTGAAGCTAAGGAGTCAAAACATAAAAGGCTATGAAATCTCTTATCTTCTGTATACCATCGAGTGTTTGACCTTTTATCATAAAATGTAGTCTTTTCATACATTGAAGATTTTAATCCAGGCATGCAACCAAACAAGAACGACTTATAGAAAAAGAAATAATTTTGGTTTGTGCAGCCTTTTACTTTGACATGAAAGTAATTTCTAAAAAAAAAGCCATCTACTACTTCATTGTTTGATATCAGCGGCAGAATAATGCCCCATTTTAATATCATACTGCTTGTCTGTGTACTGCACTAATTTGTTCTGTGACATGAGTGAATCAAAGTAGAGTTCCTGATAGAAGAACATCAAAAGGAAATTAATCTCCCTGTGATAGTATTAATAATTTCAGAATGGATGTGTTTTGCTCAATTATTGTAACCATTGAAAGCTGTGTTTTTGTGGACTGTTAGATCAATATCACAACTGCTACAAAAAAAATGAGTGTGTAAGAATGAGACTGGTACTCTTCAGTAGCTAGTCAAGAGTGTCATTACTGATGGACAAGAAGTTTACTGAAGAGTCTTGGTACAATTTCATGGTTACTTAAGGAAAGGAGACATGGAAGTGTGAAATTGGTGGGGAAAGGGGGAAACTGTCTGGAAAAAAAGGTCACTTTTCAGTATGTTGGGGAAGATGGTGGGCCTGGCATTAAAGGTAGCATCAGCAGAGTTTGTAACCACTCTGATAATGGAAGAAATTTAGTGCAAAAGGAGGCTAGCTGATAATAAATTTCAGGGACGCTGAATGCGTCTTAGGAAAAGATAGGTGTAAAAGTATAGCATAATGGAGATGTCATAATGTGTATTCAGAATATATCTCCTGAAAATACTCTGTATTTTTTAAGAGTATTTTATTGGCTTCCTTTTTTTGTGTGTGTAATCCTTGTCAGATGAATATAATGTTTATTGGAAAGCATTTTTCTTTATGTAGCCTTGCCAATTATCCATAGTTTAATTCACATCTTTCCCTACCAATAGATATATACGGGATTTGACAATAAAAGAAACTGAGCATTTGTAGATACAGATTTTTTTCCAAGTGCTTATACAATTCAAGAGCAGAAGAAAGGGTTACTACAGTAAAGCATGCCTGTTGTAGCTACACAGCATGATACCCACAGACAAATGAGGACTATATTTAGGGTTCCAGTTGTGTGCTGAGAATAGAACTAAATGAGTACAGAAGCCCAAATGTGTCACTGAAATAAATATTGGCAGTATGGATGTGTGATCAAAATATCCAAATATATCAGAGACTGACTGCAGAACTTAATCCAGGTAGGGGTGAGATTTCAAATAAATCTAGTATTCCCGTCTTTTTATGTTTACCACCTTTTACTTCTCCTTCCTTTTTTTGTCATGTTCACCTCTCAGGTGATAGTAGTGTTCATCAGCCCACGGGGTGTGGTGGGTTGTCCTTGTACTGCAGCCGCCCCACACCCAGCTGTTCTCTCATCTCCCTCCTCCACAGGATGGGCAGAAAATAAGATGAAAAAGCTTGTGGATCAAGATAAGGACTGGGATATCACTTAACAGTTACCAGTATGGGCAAATCAGACTTGAATTCGGTAGAATTAATTAATTTTAATTAATTAAGCTGTGCCCAGGGCTGGGGTGGCTGCAGAACTGGCTGAAACTGGCCCTGTCAGCATGGGGCAACCCTGGCCTCCCCTCACAGAGACCAACCCTGCAGCCACCCACAAGAAAACCTGGACATGGACAGAGCGTACTAATTAGCTTTCTACTAATCATCTCTTTTCTTTAATAATATAAGACTGCCACTGATATTAATGAGCTTTTTTTTTTTGTCTAGGAAGATGCAGTGACTTTTTTTGATTCCATAAAATTCATGACAAGACTGACAGACTTTCTTCTAGATCAACAGTGTGAGAATGAGGGCTTTTTCTGCATTGACTGAGGTAACATCAGCTCACTCCATCTGATATACTGTAATAATATCTTTTATTAAGGGTTGTAGATAAGACAGTATGGTGGAAGGGCTTCCACTGAATGTCAGTAGAAACCTTGGGAGGATCAGTACAAATTTACCGGTCAGAATCTTCATTCTAGTCTCTTCACCACCTCCTTTGCTTTCCCTTCTGCCCAAGCTAGAGTTTTCAAAGGGAAACCAACTTAAAAGGTGTTTGATAGTATAACATTTGAAGGAACTGCTTCACAACAGTCATAGATTCACAGTACACTGGTTTGGCCACTGCAGATGTGCTGGTTGGATGTCCCCGCCTGTTTCAGTGGTAACAAATAAAGCGATGACAATAAAACTGAGAGGTAATCCTCCTGTAAGCATTGAACAGGACCTTGTTCCCAATTGCTGTCATGGAAGTTAAAGGAAACCTTCACAGTTCTTCTGGCAGATACTAGGGGATATAAAAGTTTGTCTCTTTGTGGTTTTGCACAGAAATCCCAAGGATCTACTTTATCTGAGAAGTCAGATTTTTTTTTTTAATATTTTTTTTTTCTCTTTCTCTACATGCATGTTCTAAATAGAATGGACCTTTGGCAAATTATCAGAATGAGAGACCATGTCCTCACAGCAGCCTTGGGAAGTCTTTCAGGAAGATGCCCTTCACATACCATGTTATTTTATTCCCCTCCTCCAGGAAGCACACCTGTTCAGAGAATAAACTCACCTGCTTCCTCTGGAAACCTAGTTCAGAAAACCTCCCTCTTCTCTAACTTTTAAATAATTTCAAATCTGGAAAGCAATGGACTCTAAATATGGCTTTAACTGAAGGAGTATTTAGACAGTATTTGTGAATGTGGAAACCATATCTGTTATTTGGGCTAATACCTTATCTTCTGTATAAGAGAAGTTAAAGATCGTGCTACTTATAAGCATGTGGAGTTAATGTCCATTTAGGTTTACTGAAAATCTGCACTGTCAACTAAAAATTTAGGTTATGAAACACACAAAGCATTGTAACTATATGTGCAATGGCTATCTGCTTTTTTAAATTCCTTCTACAAAATATTTTTTTATAAAGATACAACATGCCGTGTTTCGATGGAGTCCTGCAGGGAGAGATGCAATTAAGAATGTTATGCAATAATACATTCTTTTTCTTACGCATAATGTATTTGTGAGCATCATACATGCAGCAGAAGTGCTGAGCTCAGTAATTCATGTTTTTACATCTCTGTACCATATTGGCTGCTTTAGCAGTTTTAGCACAAAGGTAGAAGTTCCAAAACCAGTATTAATGATAAGAAATGGAAAATAGTTCATTAATTTTTTTGTACAATAGTAATGTTACTATGTAAAGGTTTGCCAGATATTAGTTACTTTTTAAATTTTAATAGAGGGGGCTATATCTGAAAAATTTTCTAAAAGAGTGATGATGAAGTAGAAATAGGCTTGATTTTTGACACTCAAAATTAATGTCATTGTCAGTTAATACTTTTTTGTAAATTATAAAAAATAATGGTGAGAAAAACCTATCTGATTACCAGTTGTTTTCCTTTTGTTAAAGGTGGACTTCATATTTCTTGTCTTTTGTCCAGGTTTTCTCTAAGTTTCTCAGATGTTGGACTTCCTGAACAATCTTTTTCATAGATTTTCTGCAGTTGCATAAATGTAAGATAAAGGAAATATTCTTAAAATATTTACCCTCAATTTTTGTTTTTCTAATGGTAACGTAACTTCTACTCTCTTCTCACTAACATTCACAATAATTCCATTTTACTTTCTCCAAAAGGTAGAAAGCTTGCTTTGTAATACTGAATGCAGCAGTTCAGTAGGAAAAAAAAAAATCCAATGAATGAGTTTTTAATACTCTGATAAATCATAGTGATACCTTTTATTGCCCAGTTAATTTACTACTATATACTGTAAATAATAAGAATAATTAATAGCACTGCTGTTTTCCTAACTTGGCTGGAGTCACCATCATGACCGTTGGTAATGCTGTAATAAAAGATTAAACCTTTTGAACTGTAGATGTGGGTGAATGTCTTTTATGGGAAGCAACACAAAGTTTCAGAAGTTGAATTATTAATCTTTTGTGAATTAAACTTGAACCTGTTAGGTAACTGTGAAAGCTTTATAAACAAATATCTGATAACTGAGCAAATACATTTTGTTATTTATGTAAGAGTTTATTGTATTTTAAGAAAAAATGGAGAGAAATGAGTGTATTCAGTTACAGGAATTTGTGTCTTACTATGCATAAATGTTCTGCAGATATGTCTAAATTAAAACCATGAGGAAATGAAAAGTAATAATTTTCCCTTACATTTACTTTTTGGAACTTATAAGTGATCAGACTAACTTCACAGAGTAATTACAAAACATTTTTCTAATATTGACAGGTTGGGTATCTGTAGTGATACATTCCTGAGTGCTCACTGACACATTTGTTTGAATTCTGGGTGGTTGTTTGCTTTCTGTGCTTTAAAGAAAAAAAACTGATTCCACCTTTGCAGCTAACCCAGAAGGCAAGGGTAACCCTGATTAATTTTTTTAGGCTTCTCTGTTTTGAATATGCCAGACAGGGCACAAATTCAACAGTAGATATCCAGGGAACACTGCTATGTCAGCTACAGGTGTAGTCAGATAATGTATGACTGCTGAAATACTTGCTTGTGATTACGAATTAAAATAGTGATTAATTTTATAATACCTGTAATCTGCTTACAGTGTTGTGGAAGTCAAACTTAGTGGTATGGTTGATAAATTGCTTTTCATGTTAAGCCTTTTAGAACAGGAAATTTTGGTCACTGTGGTGAGTTTGTGCAGAATTCCAGTAGTGTCAGCTACTTGTAATCTTTATTGCATTTATCTCTTCAGTTTGTCTTTTTGGGATATCTGTAGTTCATGAACCAGCTTTTTACTACTGAACAGTCACTTCAGAAAGTACTACGAGTAGTATGTTGTTAATTGATGGCTCATTTGTAATGAGAGCTGTTGATGTAAGCTCTCATGTTGATCTTCTAGTCGTATTTTCAGGTTGTTTGGTAGGAGCATGTTAATTTCCTTGCTACACCTGTGAAGAACACATAACCATTAATTCTCTATGGCTAGTTATCTGCTCTTTTTAACACCGCTTCTTGTGTGATGTACTCGTTGATATTAATTTGTAATAGATATAAAATTAGTAAGCAAGCTCCTATTCCAAAATTTCCAGTTCTCTGATGAGCTATGCTGCAATCACTTCTTCCCAAGAAGAGTGATCAGTAAACTGTATGGGAAGACTGTCTCTATTCCTGTGGAAATTTCACTGAACCAGGGCAGGAAATTCATTCAAACACCTTCAAGTGAAGATTGTGACTGGAAAGATACTAACTAGAATAATAGAAGCTATTCATAAACACCACTCCCCCCCCCCCCCCCCCCCCCCGCCCCCCAATATATTCTACAATGATTTGCCATAAGCTGATAAAGTAGACTTTCAACTTAGTCAATAGTATTGTACTGTGCAGGACCAATGCATCAAAATTCTGAATAATTTATAACTTTTAATGAGGTTATTAACATTTACCTGATTGGAAGCTGATATAGCTATAGGAACTAGACAGGATAGTAGTATGAGTGATGAAGCGCTTTCTAAGGAAACAGGGACTCCATCTTCTGGCTGAAAAGAGAAACTTAAGAATTTTTGATTGAGTCTTGAGGATAAAGGTAGAAAATACTAAAACATACTCTCAGAATTAATGTTCAGAAAATGGAATGCAAATACCAGTTGCAAATAAATATTACATTAGTTCTTCCCTTATTAATTGTACTTTTTTTTTGACTGCAACCACAAGTTTAATATGCTAGGATGAAGTATATTGTAAGTACATCTCAAAAATGAAATCTTTATTACCTTCATGTTATAGAAGAAAAGTTGTTTCAAATAATTTTTTGACAACTATGATGTTATCTTGAAAGCGATTTAGAAATGTTGTCAATACTATGGATTATTGATTGGCAACAGATAGCAGTATAGCAGGTGTATTTATCTGGTAATGAACACATGTCAGTATATGAGACATATGGTTAAAATTTGTCAAAAGGCATTTTAGGAGTCTAGTTCACTTCTCTTAGATTATTTAGTCGCTCCAGAAAATATTATCCCTTTGTTAGGAATTGGCTTGTATCAGGAAAATCTGTGATAATAAAAGATGGGCTGAATTTTGCAGAGACTGAAGAAGCCTTCAGCCTATCTGAGATAAGCAAAGTTATTGTTTCCATTCCCTCCTCGTGTGTATGTTGAGTTCAGCTTTAGTGCAGAGAAGAAACGTCCCAGTTTATTTTGTGATGTTCTAATTTCAGTTTAGTATCCTAGCCGGAAATGCCTATTTCACCACATGGAGGCACAAGATAAAGTTGAGAATTCTCTCTGAATTGTTTTTACTCTGGATTTGTACTCAACTAAATCTTAAGGAGACACCTCTTTCAAGATGTGCTTGCCCCCCAAGTGCTTGAGAATATCAACACTGGTGATCTCAAAATCACATAATGTTTGAAAAATATATGACAAAACTAAATGATCAAAGAAAGTCTACATTTAGACTTTCTTTTATAGATATGATTTTGCAAATAATTTGTTATTTTAGTTCACATCAATTTTTAAGAGAATTGGGATGTCTGTAGCAAAGTAAAATTACCAAATTATATTGTAGCAGTGTACCAATTTCAATGGATCTAGAATGTGACAGTAAAGATTATTTGTATGCATTGAGCTTTATGTACATGTCTAAACAACAACCCTATTTATGGTAGCTTGTAACCTATGCCTACAGTTGGATAAACAGTTTAACTATTCATGTGCATTATTTTTATATGATGGAGTGCAGTACAGTAAGTACACCCAAAAGGATAATATTGCTCACTCCTCTTGTGCTGGAGAGACCAGCAGGGACTGGCCATTTAGGTCTATCAGTAAACCAATACTGTGCTAGGGTGAAAGGAAGCATATGAATCATAAATGTAGCATGCTTCACCTGTTTTGTTGCTAGCTTTATGATTTCATGCTGCTTAAGCATTATGATTTTGTGATTGAACTGTCTGTTTTCCTCCCTTGCAGTGTAATAAGATGACATTGAAGAAAACCCTCCTCTTTGGGTTATAGCGTGTTTAAATATATCAACATTCGATCTGAATCTCTGAAATAGCCCTGATTTGCCCTCTATTCTTTTCAGTTTGTGAGTCTGCACACTCTTCTAAATTATTGCATGGATACTTCACAGAGAAGAGTAACAAGAGTCAAGAAGTTTTCTTCAGTTTGAGAGTTTGACTCCCATTTTATTTGCTTTTTCTTCCATGTCATCTTCTGTATGCATTTCATGCTTATTATATGGTTAATAGAAACAAGGATAAAATGGCATCCAGACATCAGTATGAGATTTTGTATTAAATATCCACATTTAAGAATACTTCTTTTAAAAGAATACCCACATTTCCAGTGAAGAGCTTTGTGCTAGAAGACCCATTAGAAATGACAATGGTAAGCTGAGGTCTCTTTTATTAAACAAAATCAGTCTTTATGGCACTTTGAAACAGTTGATGCTACAATTCCCTTTTGACAAATTCTGCAATAGGTTTTCATAAATTTTGTTGTATCATAAATTAAGGTAACTCCAAGGATGATCCAACTGTGTCAGACTGATTGTGTCCCTTGTAGCCATTATTCAGGAGAAGACTGGCTGGACTGCTGCTGCCAAAATTCCTCATTTCTGCCATATTCCTGACATATGATGTATGCTCCGTCTACGCTACTGATGGAATTAGCTGTCAGGTTAAACCATCTTTAGGAACTCAAGCCCTGATGATGTTCAGGTTTGCTCCATGCTGTCTACTAGGCAACAAAAATGTGGATGAGCTGGAATGAGGATTTAGAGGTGTTCTTCCTCCAGTTCCTTGAGTATTCTGTAGCTTTACTGATATTTAAAAACCTTGAAACAAAGAAGAAACCCCAACTCTGGGAAAAAAGAACCAGGTGCTCTTCCGGCCTCTGTACTACACCTTAGTGTGATCCTAAGTACTCTCAACCCTGTAGTGTGCATGGGCAGAGCACAGGCCTGGTCATGTCCAGTGTTTTCCTACTATCTTTGTCATGTTTATCTACAGAGTTGTGATCATTAACCAATCATTAATATTACTGTTTCATTGAGTTTTACTAAAAAATTGGTAGAGATTGTCCACCATAATTCACATTTTAATTAAGTTGGTGAGGGCTGAATCACAGCGGGAACCAGATTGGTGGTAATGTATTTGCGTATAAAGGTGTGGATAGGCATCTTCTAAAAGTACAGATATTCCTAATTCCCACTAATCTTCAAATAGCTCTCAGAGCTCATTCCTTTTTTTATTACAAATTGGATGTTAACCTGCATCTTTATCATCATTTTAGCGAGCCTTCGAAGTGGCTGCTGATCTGTCATTACTTTGCTGTATCTATAGATAAAGAGTGTAGATATTATTGCTAGTATGTGTGGCAAATTATATTTGGTAACTTTGTAACAGATTTCTCATAGCTATGGGCTGTGCAGTGATGAATCATGTCTCCATGTCTTTGAAAATCTTTGTTAAGGAGCCTGTGTTTGGCTTTCTGAATACAAATGGTAATTTTGCCAGAGATACCGGTGAAAGGAGGAAGGAAGCAGATGTGGTCAGATCCTTGTCCCCTCTTCTTATTTCTACAGTGGTGTCAGAAGCCTTGAAAGTTCCCAGACCTCTAGGTCCCTTCATGCCGGCTTGAGTTCTGACAACTCAGAATGATCTGTAGTTTATTTAGATAATTAGCCAAAGTGTGATACTCAACTCTTTCATTGTAAAGCCAAGCAGAATCCAGCCAGTACACTGTAGTTTTTGTTTAATTAATGTTTGAAACTGTAACTATTAGAAATTTTTCTACTTCATTTCTGCTTATTACTTCAGCCAAGGAATAGATAAATCTGAAGTTTTTTGAACAGAAGACGCTATCTCACTCCAGAAGATCTTTCTGTGCTCTTTCAAAGACAAAGATGGAAGTTTTGTTTTGAATTCAGAGGAAGTAAGATCAAACTCTTAAGTCAGTTTAGACATAAGAAATGAACAAAGGGATTTGACACAATAGCATGTCATTTAGATTGTTCAGGTTACACATTTATTTGAGAGTTTTATCCTCTTCTGAATCATTTATTTATTTTTTTATCAGTGTAATGTTTTATGCCTTGGATTTTTATAGTACATTTGCATTTCTGATGCTGCTATTAGACAAGAGCAATAGAGCTTGATAACAGTAGCAAGGTCATCACTGACATGTTAGAAGGAGAAGTTACAGAGGTGAAAGTTCTCTGCTATCACTGTAGCTTTAGAGCCATTACTTATACGAACATTCAAGACCAATGACCACTGCATTTCAGATAAAGCAGTGACTTTGGTTTAAAACCATTTTTTAAAACAATTTACTTCAAGTTCTTTTTGTTTCCTTTACTATTCTGAAAACTGGGGTTTGAGCTTGCAGTGTTTTCTCATAATTACTGAATGTTAGAAACATAATTTTAAAAAAGGAAATGAGATTTTTTTGTATAACACAACAACTATGGGAGTGGTTAGATGGGAAGGAATAGCAAGTAACACGAGACTTGTGAAAAATCATGAGTGTTGCTGACACAGTAACAAGTAAGAGAGAGATATAAATCAAAATAATCATCCACTGTGTCCTGTTTAGACATTTTCCCATTCACCTTCCTGGAAAATTATACTATTATGTTTCCATTATGGTGGATTCTTCCATATGCATTGCTAACAGCTGGAATCAGAATATTAGACCAAGTACAGAAGTCATTTGTTACAAAACAGCAGTTCTTAAGTTCTCAAAATGGTGGTGTCTTAATCAGTGGCTCTGTTTTTCCCTTGAGATGAGATGACCCTACATATTATTCTTTAGTAACCTGTTCATTGGGTTTCTTGATAGTGAGCTACTTCTTCTGACTGAATATTCATATTACTAACTGGTAAGTCTACTAAACTGGTAAACAAGTGTAATCAGCAGTATAAGAAAGGTCTACAGGAAAAGGACACCTTAGGCTCAAGTCATCCCATGCTTTGACATATTCTGCCATTTGAGACAACTTGGTGGGCTCTAAGGCATTCTCAATGTCTTTGCACCCTTTTCAGCAGCTTGACAACCTAGGGTGTCCGGAAGAGACACCTACATTTACCAATATGTAATGAGCCCACTTAGTAAGATGGTAAAATTGGTAAAAGAAGTTGGCAGTGGGAGTAAAAAGAGATGTGAAAAATAGAGCATTGGAATATACATCCCCCCACCATCCTCCAATAGTTAGAGGAAGATGAATGAATTCTAGAAAGACAGTAAAACAGGAGGAAATTGTATTTCTTTTTAAAATTGTCTTTTAAATAATGTGAAATCTCCTGTTAAATCCTCTCAACTTTGGGCTATATCATATGATGAATTGTATCTCTGTGCAAATTCTGTCTCCTGAAGGCTGAAGACAATAGTGTTCTGGACCTCTGCTGAGGAATACCACACAGATGTTCATGGATCATGATGTTCTATTTTCCATTGATCAATAACTGTCATCTGTCCCCTGAAGAAGCTATTCTCTGTGTTTAGAAAAAGAGCTGTCTCTGGGGGAACTTGAGGAAGCACAGGTTTTAGTGATGTGTTCAAGATTATATGAGAAGTTTGTAGCAGAGCTAGGAGTAAACCCCAGAGCTCTTGATCTCTGTTCTTTAACTACAAGACTGTGTTTTCTCTTTGGCAAAGCCTTCCTTCAGTTCTGCTCATACGTGATTTTATCCATCTGGACATGTTAGTACTTTCTGTAACATAGTTAAGTTTTTGAAGATGGAAGTAGTTTAGGAAAAATAGCTTGCATAGTGAGATCCCCTGTGCAAAATACATTTCAAAGTAGATGTTTAACTCAAGTGAACACCTTGATATCTTAAATTAAGATAGGATTACATTTAACAGTTTACATGCTGTAATAATTGGAAAGTAAGGAATAGAAAATTAAAAGGTATTATTAAACCAGCTGTTTCAGGTAGAACTGCCAGACTTGCATGTGAAATAATTATAATCCTGATTTTTTTTCTTTCTCAGGGTAAAACATAGAAGTGTCTTTATTCTCTGTATGTGTTAACTGCTAATCCAAATGCCCATACCTGCCTTCATAGGTCCTATATGAGAAAGGAATCTGAATGCCTGACTGTTGCAATAGCTCTAGTTGCTGAAAGGTTCTATTCACAAAGAAGCTGTTTATGTTTAAAAAGCCAAAAAATCCAAAAGAAAAAAAAACCCACACGATTAGATCAGGTAAGGAGGAAATCAGTTCTGTATTCTTGAGTCTTTCATCAGCAGAATGCCATTTGGTATATATGCTATTAGATATTTTCGAGCATTCTTTTAATCCTTCAGTTGCTACTAAAGTGGGTTTATAAGGTAGTGAGACTCAAATGATGCCTTCTGTATATATTGTGCTTTCTTGAGATAAAAATAATGGTATGTTAATTATATATTTGAATAAAAGTAACCATATCTGTGTAACTACTGCATAGATGCATGTTTGAAATAGAAATGGCAGGGGAAAAAAAAGAAGAATGGAAAAGAATGGAGAAAAAAAAACCAAAACAAAGCAGCTTCTTACAACTACCTAAAAGAAAGATTATCTCTTACCCTAGTTTCCTCTGGCTGAAAAAAATGTGATGTGATCAGGTCACTGCATGTAAAATGCTGTAAGGATGTGATCTGTACTTCATCATTATAAAATTCAAACATTCTTGAACCTTTTATTCCACCCTGTTCATATTTATCTTTTTGGTCCTGCCTTCATTGGGTACCACATTTGTATTGATAAATTGTAGGTACTTGGAGATGTATTGATGGGCTGAAGACAGTTCAAAATGTAGAGTGCTGTGGCTTTGCATATCATTACACCTAGCTCGCTCTTTGCCTCTTGAAAGCTGTCGATTTGTGCATTATTGCTATTCAGGCTGATAAATGACAGTAATTGTTCTTAAGTTGAAGAGCTGGCTTAATGTGCTGACTTGCTTGGGAATTCTGAGCACCAGGGTTAAACTAGTGCTCCACTGGTTCTAACAAAATGGTCTTTTCCAGCTCAGAATAGATACTTAATTGAATTACTTTAGTTTTCATGCATTTTGCAGCTTTGCATTTGAAGAAAAAATATTCATAACAAGATCAGGGAATTCAGAGCTGTTCATAGGGAGGTCAGGCTCGGTATGTGCCCCCACTTCAAGGCACCTGCTCCCAGTGGTGCTACCACAATTAAAAAAAAAAAAAGTTGAGAGGGAGAATATGTTAGTCCTATAATGGCCCTGAGAAGGACATAAAAAATTAGACTGAGATGTATCCCTATTCTTTTTACCACTGTCCCAGTGGTGGAACTTAGTAAGATACGCTTAGAAAGATGAAATACAGCTCATTTTTGTGGGATTTTTTTAAACAGTGTTTTTCCATGTGTAGTGGCACTGATTTTTGAGTATATTTAGTCTAAGAAATGATGTCTTAGAGCCTCTGTTAATTCTGAAAAAAGACAGTTTTTTTCAGGTATGACTCAAGAATACTCATGGAATTTGGATTTTTTTTTTCTTGAATAAAATTTTCTCAAATAATGCCCACAGAATTCAAACCAAGAATTCCAAATTTTCAGAAGTTGAGCGTGACTTGTATTTAGTTGTTCACATTTGGCACTGTTTATATGTGCTGCAGTACAAATTAAGGCTCACAGTCAAGATGATTGAGTGTCTTGGATTTCCTTGCTTCAGTCAATTGTCTCTGTTTTAAAGTCTCTGTATAGTTCTTTTGGGCGACAGCGGTACATTTCCACTTTTCACACAGATCCAAAAATATTTCAAATCAGATTGTAAAAAATTGAGCTGTTGAAGAAAATAAGAGGATTCAGAGTGAAATTTATTTACTTCATTTTGATTCTCTGTGATGACTTGTTTCATGTATAAATATTAAGTGGGATCAATCCCTTTCGCATGAGGTTCAGAAAGTGTTTCCCTTTACCTACAAAGATAATATATTAATGGTCTTCTCTAGTTCCGAGCATGATATCTGGGACTTCCTGAGTTGGCATCATAAAGATATCGATTGTTCATTCAGGGAGAATTTTACTCACAAGCTTACTGCGAGATTCTTGTATTTATAACTGCTGTAGCTTCAGTGTATAATGTAAATTTTCAAATAAAAATTATGAAAACACTGGAAAAATAATAAATTCAGTATATGTTTAGTCATCTTAGTAAACCGAAGTCCTGATAGATGATCAGTGGATAACATTATCAGAAAGGCATATCTTTTTCTATTACAAAGACTTGTGATTGTTACCCTGTAATTCAAGATTAATTCTTATTCAGGTAGTCTCCTCAGAGCTGGGTTTTTAAATCAGCCACCTACATCTACAACTAGTCACCTACCCACTTCTATGAGTTCAAATGTAGATTTGATGTTTGGGATGGCTGAAGACTTTTCATGGGTATGCAGATGTACCCAGCATGTATCTCAGCTGGTCCAAGAGTATCCCTAAAGCTGACAATTGAGCAGGGAGACAGAGAGGGTTATGTTACTCATTGTCTGTATATGAGACTTACTATTTTGAACTACTGTTGTTAAAGTAAGTAAACTTTTTATCACTGGAAAGTCTTGCCAGCTCTTAGGGGGACATTTATGCTGTTTACATCAGATGTTGGGGTTCATCTGTTGAATGTAAAACTAAATACTTGGTTATATAGGCTGTAAAAAATGTGAATTTTCTTCCTTCCTATTCCTTTGTTGTAATAAAGATTTCCTACCTCTACAGATATTTGTGCGTTCACTGAAGTAGAGTTCATTGAAGATACTAGTTAATTCCATTACCCTGCGTTCTATGCCTCAAATACATTTCCCAGCAAGAAAAGACTCATTACCTGACTATAATACTCTGGAAACTGTAGCTTTTCCTCAAGCTGCCTTTTTACTAATTTTTCCTCATCTGCTTTAAAATTAAACAAATAATAATTTCTTACTTTTGTAATAGGAAAACAGCATTAACTGAGTTCATAGGAAGGTGGACTTCTTAGGCCTTGTATGGATACTGTATTTCTTCTGAATTTTATTCATCCACTTTTCTTGACTGAGCTCATTTTTTGTTATTCATGAAACCTAAAGCCACTGCAGCTTAAACCTTAATGGATGCTATCTTTCACATGCGGATCTTCATAGGCCCAGTTTTCTTGCAGGGTCTCTGATAGAAGGTTACAGAATATTGTGACTCGAGCATATATTTTATATTTCTTAATCTACTCTTCTCCAGTTCTTTAAATCTCTGCTATTCAAGTCAGAATAAAGAAGAAAGTATGAAAGTTCAGCTCATAGAAGAACTTTGGAAATACATAATTCAGAAATTTTATGCTATTGGGCACATTTAATATCTGTCCACAAGTTTTATATAATTTCTAGTACTTTTTTTTCATAAATTAAGTTTTATTTTAAAGAAAAATGCCTAATATTTTTAGTTTTAGGAGAACTTTGAAAAGAACAGAGCCTTTGTTGTTACAGATTTGTTTCTGGCAATGTTAATAGTATATTGTATGCACTTCTCAAACACAGGATGTCCCTCTGCTGAAGACAAAACAGATGTCATCTGATTGTATGGACTGAAATAACATTTGTGAACTGTTTCATTCAGCCAGTTGGTGGTATGACTATTTTAAATTTATCAATCTATGAGCTTTTAAAGTCTCTTGATTTAGAGGCAAAGTCAGGTACTATGGACTCCAAACTACACCTCTAATTCCAAAATAACATGGAGAAAAGTTCTTGTTTGTTTTAGGGTTCTAAGCATATGCAGGTTCTGCTGAAGTGAGTTGAAATCCTGAAGAGATGGGCTGCTCTGAAAATCCAAAGTTTAGTTTAAAAATTTTGTGCAGTTTACCAGTTCCTTTGTTAAATGTGAATTCTTTACGTGTTTGGGGTTTTTTTGTAGTTTTCTCTGTAAAATGAATTTTATTTTCTCTTAATTGAAGTGCTAGAGTAATGTGCTATGGGAAAGAGAGCACTAAGGAGAAAAGAAAGATGAGTATTTTCAGTGGAAGGCAAATTTGTATTTTTTTCTCTGTGCATTTCATTTTTCCTTTTAAAGGATCATTAAAAGTGTTACAAGAATGTGGTCTTTTGGTTCTGCATCATGCTGAATCTGTAATTATCATTTCCAGCTGGTTGACTGTCAGTTGACCTAATGGAAATTCTCTGTAGTGACTGATGCTGCTTTATACCCTTTGTCTGACTTGATTCAGCTCTTCAGGTGGTTGTGGCTTTAAGTTTGAGGTGATCATAGTTGCTTCTGGATTTGTCATACAGCCAGGCTACTGGTGACTGGTCTTGGTTCTTTTATCCTTTTGGGCATAACTTTTCTTTGCACATGTATGCCCTGTTAATGTGATCCAGCAGGAGAAAACTATGCAGATGTTTCATGGCTGAAAAAGGGGGATGGGGAGGGTTTTGCTGCCTGCTTTCCTGTGTTAATCTGTATGCTGTATGTAGATGTGCCAGTATTAATTTCTTCTATGTATTCTTTCTGAATCAGAAAGATTTAAAGACCACTTTAATTGGCAATGCAAAGCCATTTCATGTGAGGGTGCCTACACCAGGAATCTTATCAAAATTGACCAATTCCTTCCTCCAGGAAGGAAAAGGAAGGCAAATTAATCGTTGCATGGAATAAAAATATGTTCTTCAGAAAAGTGTCTTCCAGAGGCTGGAGTGGAATGGGTCTTCAGGCAAAATTCCTATTTAAAGCTTATTTAAATTTTATGCCCTGTGTGATGTACTCTGTAGAACAATGTTTTCTTCTAAAAGGATGAAGTCTTCTGCTGTATGCATGCAAATATTGTTATAGCAGCCTTATGCATCACCCATAATTTAAGTTTGCCCAACGTTTCCAATTAAAAAAAAATGGTTTTCAGTGTCTTGAAATTTTGTTAAATGTCACCCATTTTTATGGGCTAAAACTTGCAAGTTCCTGAAATTCTTGTGTTTCAACCAAAATGTTTTAGGTGTTTCTGAGAACTAGATTACAGGAGGTATGTTATTGGCTAATGTTCAAGTAGGTTTACACCAGTTTTTTAGAAGTTTTAACATTCACTTTCTTTGCAATAGATCTATAGGAGGAGGGCACATTTGTTTCAGTTTTGCATTGTGATGTCCACATTAAAAAGTCATCACTTGGACATGTTTATATGTGTTCATTAGCAAGTTTAACTTGGCAGGTATGTTTGCTGCAGTCAGGGTCAAGATTTCTGCTTTGGAAAAAGCTACGTTAGAATGTAATTACATTTTGAAATGTCCTGCAATTTTAATGTTTGTTCATGAAATATCGTGGTTGATACACTGGTAGGAATAATTTCAGTATTGTGAAAGCGTTAAGGATTAGTTAGTTGGAAGTTGTCCCACCATCTGCGTAGTATTCTCACTTCAGATTCCTTATTGGCTAAATCACTGCAGGAGTTTTGGTACTCTGACATGGGTCTCACTTGTGTAACCAAGTTGGTTGATGGTATCCTGTAATCATGGATACTGTAATCATGAGACTGGCATAAAAACTAAGATCTTATAATGCAGAAAATACTTGTTTTCTTTGTGAGTTCAGGATTTCTTGGGGTATGCTGTAATTTTTAGATTTCTTTTGTAGTCAAGAAGCTTAGGAAATAATTTTTTTTTTTTTTTTTGGCCATCCATAATAATTTGTTGTAAGGAGCTGAGCATTCAAGGAAATATCAAAACTTTTATGATTGGCAACGTAAAAACCTAATCTTTTCTGAACAGATTTGGTCATCTTCTATTGTGCTTAAATTGTGGTACGTCATGATGGGCACATTTTAGCAGTCAAGATTCTTCACACCAAATTTGACATCTGCAGTATTCAGAGTATGTGTATTTGTAAAGCAATGAGCTACCAGGAATCTTGAAATTTTAGCTAGCAATGCCTGATTAGAACATGGTGTATATTCATATGAAGCAACCCAAGAAAATGAAGAGGAATTTGCAGCACTCAAAATAGACTTCATGTTTATACAGTAGAATTCAGGTAAATGTGAAAGTGTGCAAATACTTCCCTCATTGGTTACTATTTTTGAGAAGTATATCACAAAGGGACATCTGTAAAATTTTTCCTATTGCATACTCAGTCTGTAAGAATATGTCATGCTTTGCAGAAATTAGCTAACAACTTCAAAGGTTATACAAGCTTCGTAGCTTCCCCCACCATCTTTTTAGAAGTGAAAGCTCTAGAAGTGAAATACCTCTTCATAAGTTTAATCCATTTTTAGTTTAAAACATTTCATTCACCGTGAACTTTTTTTATAGTCTTCTCCCCAAGTGTTGGTGGTGAGAGTCACAGAAATACATAAATATTGAAGTCTCCAATAACTTCATGTTTCCTATTTTTCTTCTAAAGAAATGTTTGGAAGCTATTTTTGAGGTGTTGAGATTGTTTATGTGTTGGGTTTGTTTATTTGGTTTTTTATCCTGCTCACTTAATTCTTACTGATTATAATTGAATTCCTTTGTGTTTCTTTTTACAAAGAAATGCAAGGAATAGTTACAAATATTAACAAAGATAATAGAGTTCTTAAAGCAGTGGATCTTTTTTTGTATGTCTTGCCTTTTTTAATATACTTTCCGATTTCTCAGTGGGCAGGAAACCAGATACATGTGTGTTTTTCCCTTTTGTGTTCCTGCAGAACTCATTCATTGAATTTGAACTTTTGTGTTGTCTGAATGTTGTAGAAAAGTGATACATTGCTTTGTACAGCAACACACCTTGATTTTGAATGCATAATGAATACTGTGTAAGGAACCAAACCTGGAGAAAGTTTTACGTGTGTGTTCCCATATTTTTTTTTCTGTCTTAATTTGTAACTAAAATTGGAGAGTCAAAAAATATTCAAAACCAAACCAAACTCCTAATCACCCCCTACCTCCTCAAACACCTAGTGTCTTGTCAACTGCAGAATGAGATGTCTCTGTGAGTTAACTCTGAGGAGAGATTTTTGTTCCCAACTCTGGGCAGATCAAAGAAATAGCAAAATAAGGTTCTTGTTCTTTAGAGCTCTGTGTGGGGAATTGTTATAGGAAAGGAAGTCTTAACTTCTTTAAGGGCACTAGTGGACTTGCATTTGAATCCTGAATTTGTTCATTTGGCAACATACAGCATTTTCCCTCTTTCATCCTAAGGAAAAAAATCTTTTTTATGCCATTTTCCCATAAAAGTGATCATGAACTATATTAGCTTCATTTGGTAAACTGATTTCTTTTGACAGAAAGGGAAAATATTAAGTATGCAATGAATAGTCGCATGAATCTACCAAGTAGACCTTGATGTTTACTCCTGCAGGCTTTACTGTATATGAAGCTAGTGGATTAAAGTAATGAACTGGTAAGTGTATAAGCATTTTCAGAATGAGGACTTTTCAATTCATCTTCTCTGTAAGATTTCTGCCTACACCAGCTTGTACTCTAGGATCCTAGCTCATTTCCTGTACTTTGCTCTTTGAGTTGTTTCTGCATTCAACTTTGTTTCCAGGAAAACACAACAAATCTGTGATCATTACAGCATGCCATAGTAATTAATAACCTTTGGTTTCTGTTTGTGGAGCAGACCTGATAGTTTTAAAGGATATTTTATTCTAAAAATCAAGTGGTAGAGAGACAAGGGAAATAATTAATTTGTTTTGTTGTAATGGATGCATTTGTTGCCAAGACTGACCATCAAGTGGCTGAGATGGCATCATTATTTTAGATGGATAGCTAATTACTGTCCTTTTTTTTTTTTATTATTATTCCTATTTCTGTCCTTCATGTGGTGGTTGTGAATTAGCTTTGTGCCATTTTCTAAAGTATCAGGCATTTTTATACATTTGGTATATTGAATGGCAAATACTTGATGTAAAGTCTGCAGTTTTACTCCATAACCAGATTGTAAAATATGAACTGAATTAATCATAACTGCAAAGAGTAATGGCACATTTTCTCTTATTTTATCTTTACTGCCTTTCAGATCATGGTTTAAAACCTTCTACATCTGGTGCACAGAAAGAGGCAGCAGCTTTGGTAGTGGATAGCAAGAGGCAAAGGTCAAACCAGAGGCTGCACAAATATTGTGCACTGGATTTATTGTTTTAATTAAGAGTGTGGCAGTTCATCATAAACTGTTTATGGTGTTTTTGCACAGTGCAGCATTTTGAAATCAGCTGTTTTAATGAAAACATAATGTCATATCTGTCAAAGTTCTAAATATTTTGAAAGTGAAATATGAAAACAAGAACTTTAATTCTGGGTTTACTGGGATTAGCTCTTGGAATTGTTTTAAAATCCCTTATGTGTCATATCACAGGTAGCATAGTTCTGTATTGGAAAGGGAATGGAAAGTACTATATGGAGCTTGTTATTTAATTGTGAAAATACATGCTGAGGGTTAATGTATTGAAAGACAAAGCTGTTATTATTTGCATTGGAATGCCAGAATTAAGACATAAACAGAGATAAGACACTTCCTTCTTCATAAACAGTATGTAAATGCTGTATCCTGATTGTGCTTAAAAAAAAAAAAAGGGAAAAAGGATCCAACAAATAAACCCCCCAAATTAATGAATCCTTAAACCTGGAAAGAGAGGAATATGCTGTGGGTCATATGATGCCATAATGCATTAGCATCAGGGTCTTTAACTAATTATTTACAAGACCTAATGTCTTTCTGTGGACTTTTAAGGCTGAGCATTTTGTAGTCTAGCAATTTTCTGCTATTTTTATGTATTCATGTAGATATGTAAGGCAATTTTGGTTACATTTTTTGTATAGTCTGATAAAATATTTGTATAATCTTAAAATTATATTTTTGTAGTACTCTCCTTGGAAAATAGAAATTAAGTCTGTCATTAGATGCTAGGCCACAGTAGTTGACTGAGCAGGGTAATGTATGTTACATTTTGTGCTATACTTGGTCAAGTTTCATATATATCGTATTCCACGTTATTTTATTAAATTTAATATCTGCACTTCCTATTACCAGACATGCCTCTCATTCAAAGCACAGAGGCACAGTTCTCTAATCAGAAGTGACAAGCTATATACTTTCTTTCAGCCATTATTCGGTAGCCTAGAGCAAGGAGCTCTGTTTCCTTGAAAATGTTTTGAATTGGGTTATTTTTATTGAAGTATTAAAGTAATTCTTCAGATTTTAGGCTATTATTTAAGTACTTTTGGGAGAATGCAATAACCTCTGGATTCTGTAGCCTTTGTTATGTTAACAATTGTAGCTGCTAAATGTATCTTTTTAATGCTTGTTATGTAAGTGTCTGGAAAAATCATCTGACTGATAGAAACTAACAATATTTAGGAAATAAACAAGATTAGCTGGCTAAATTAGTTTACCATTGAAGTATAATATCAAAGTGACTCACTATTTAAATATACCAATAGATTCCAGTCACCATACTTTCACCAGCAAATGTACAAGATTAACTGTTTGCTAATTTGTTGCAACATAAAATTAATATTTGTCAGATTTATTGTTAAAGACTCTGAAAATTATACTTTCCTATCTTAAGGCAATTTGTTGTTTGTGATGATGTTGGTTAAAGCCCTCTACAAAAATGTCTAATATTTAGGTTTGTTGAATATCTTTATTTGAAAGGACTTCTGGAATCTTTGCAAATTTTGTACCTCCTTTTCTTTCTTTTAAGATAGAAAGAAGTGTGAAAATTTCAAAATAGATAGGGTAGATTTGGTATTGAAGGAGAAAGGAAGCAGTTGTCCCAAACCTCAAAGACATGGCTGCCTTTGTACTCTTCTGAAATAGCATGGATCAATGAGAAACTCAAGGTGAAGCAGCGTTATTTGGGGTATAGTCCTTTTGGGGTGCAGATGTTTTCTGAAAGGTGATCTTAATGCATCAAACATTGCCAGTTTTCCTCCCATGTCTTGTGTGTGCGTTCATGGGGGGAGAAGTGTGAAGTATAATAGAAGAACTGCCAATATTTCTTAGAATTGGGTGAACAATGTGAAGAGATACAGAGCATTGTTAGCAGGTCTCCCTGACATCAAAAGAAATATTGGCCTTTGTTAAGTGAAGACAGTGAGCCTTGTGAAATTTTGCAGTGATGTTGATGTACACATGATAGAAAGATAATGCTAAGAAACGAACTCCAATCTTGAATAAAGATCTTACTCTTCTAGGCAAACATCATGGGCACAATTCAAAGTATTTTCACAGACACAATTTCATAATAAATTTCTGCCAGTTGTAGGCATTATTCATATCTTGTTGCTTCTGTAGTGCTGCTCTTTTTTTTTTTTTGAGTATGTGTTAGCTTTGGAGAGCTTTCTCTTGTTAGTATGCTTGATTGACACTGCTTAATAGGACCATGGTATTAAACATCAACTTTCTTTATCAGTGTTCTGTACAATTTTCATATATTCAAAAATGCAGTGGGAGTTAATCACAATGTTTGATTGACCAGGACTACCCTAGATCTAAACACAGCTTTATGTGTATATTACCAATTCCAAATGATTGTGTTATTTTCTAATTCAGATGAATGAAAATGTAGCAGATCCACAGGTGATGTAGACCATGCTAAGCAAGGAAAGAGAAATAGAAAGTACTCATGAGCGTGTTAATGGGAAAGTAGGAAGACCTGCAGACAGTGTGAGAAATATATATGCTGAAAACAGGGTTAAGTTCCATTATGCTGCCAGGCACCATGGTTTTGTATGTAGTTTTGATTAAGTAATTACATGCATACTATACTACTTGATTTGCAAATGCAAACTGTATCACATGCACAAAAATATATGACTGTTCTTTGAAAAATATGGCCCTGAATAGAATTCCGTAATGACAGTTCTTGCAGTTTGGTGGAATTAGAATTACAATTCAACTATGTAATTAATTTTTTTAAAATGAATTTATCACTAGTTGAAAAACAAGAATGGGTAATATTGAAGTGGTTAATATTAAAATAAATGAAATGGGTAAGAACTGATGTGAACTAATAGAGTAAAAACCCATCAGAGCTGACCGAAACATGTTAGAAATTAAAACATTGACTCTAACAATAACCAACACTACCCAGGGAAAATGAAAACATTAACAGAGTAATGATATTACATTTCTAAAATCTTTTATAAGATGCTGAGCAATACTTTGAAAAGATACAGAGTGGCAGTAGAGGGGCTTCAAGTAGAAATGTAGATGAATAGTACAGGAAATTCTGACTTGAGGGCAGGGAGAATATTAGGGGGAAGTATCTCATCCTGGACCTGTTTTCTTCATACCTTCTGCTTACACCCACTGTTAGAGACAGGGTACAAAGTTAAATTACCCATTGATCTGACCCTGTGACTTGAGCTTTAGCATCCGAGTGTGCAACCTGAATGGTGGGTAAGTGATGGAGAGTCCTTACTGCTTCAGTGCCAGCAGTTAGACTGGCAGTAGGAATGACTGGTATTGCCAGCTAGCTGCAGGTACCCTAGGAAGGAGAAGTGTATAGTCTAAAGAGATATGCAGGGGCATGCCATGACATTCCCCAATATCTTGGCCCCTATCTGGCCTATGTTTTAGGGGTGGATTTGGGATGTGGCCGTGGTATACAACTACACAAACAGCTTGAAAATGCCTCCGGGTCCCCTAGTTTAATGTAGCCATAGTCAGATAAATCTTGCTTAGTACTTATTGAGCAGTGTTATATCTAGTACTTAATTGTACAACAGAGGTGGTCTGCAAGTTAGGAGTAAGTATGTAAGGCAGCTAGTGTGTGCTAATCTCAATAGTAAATGCTGACCCAGGATGTGCCTTGCACTCAGCAATGTACTTCATAGGATGTCATCTTCCCTCTCCCAGAGAAATGACTGTCAGAAATTTGTTAGCAGTGGAAACATGAGGAAAAATTTGCTCTTCCCATTCTGCAGTTATGTGGGCTAGTTTTGACCTGGTTTTATTCACTGTTTATAGGAATTCAGCTGGTTGGATTTGATCTGGGAATTGCTTGATGAATTGTTGTGGCAAAAGTAAGTCAGACTAGGTAGAACGTGTGATTCCATTAGGCCTTGAAAATCTTTTTCAGACATGTGGATCTGTAAAACCACTAATGAATACTAATATTTGTTCAGTGCTCTGCTAAAATGACATGATACAGCTTTCACTTAGGAAAGATGTGAAAAATTTCATTAATATATACAACTTGACTGTATTTAATTTTCAGAACTTTTATTTTGAAAACATAGTTGTGTATTTGAAAATTTGGAAAGATGTCTGTTATTTGACAGGGCAACAGACAAATTGTTCAGCATTTCAGTGGTATTGTATGTACATAGGAACATTTTATATTTTAACTTATAAATCCTGAATTTGAAAAAAGCATCCATGTTTCTGCAGAGAAAATGTACACTGTCCCTAACATGCATTAAAAAAAGGAAAAAAATCAAAGAAAACATGGAAAAAATTATACTCCCTTTAAAACTACTAGTCCTGCTTTCTGAAATGCACAAGTTTTACAACCTGCTAATCACTAACAATTTCATTTGTAGGAAAAAAATGTTGTTAACAATAATGTGGACATAAAGGTAGAAATGACAAGAGGATATGTAAATGGAATCAGATGTCTAGAGTTTTCACAAAAGACAGAGAAATATTTATCCCAAAATGGAACAGATAAATGGTATTTGGGGATCTTCTGTTTAAATGTTAGTGGAAACAAATGTGAATGGTAGAAATTATGAAAGAAACCACATAGGAAGTAGAACTTTAAAACTTTTTTCTCTTAATTTTTCTCAAATGAGTATCTGTTTATTATTGAATGATATTGACTATTAAAAATTATTTTGTTAAATAGTGCTGGCATATTATGTGGTAATTTAAATGATGCATTGTTAACAAATGTATAATTAGCGTTCTTAATGAGAAGCCATAGCTTGACAGGCCAGTTTCTATAGTCTTAAAGCAAAAAATCCCACATATTTATTGTAATAATCTACAGCAAGATAAAATGAATAGAAATATCTGAAAATATATTAAGATATATGTATGTACATTGGACATTAGTGCTATATACAAAATATATTGGGAATGTGTTTCAAAATATTTCAAACATTGTTGACCTTTGTTATATAATACCAAGCTCAGGGAAATATATTTGCATAGATTTAGTAATATATTGTAAATAACTACATAGGACAGTGCACATTTTTCCTTAAGATGCAGCATTATAAGCAAGACATTAAATTATGCCTATCAGACAAAGCAGCAGAATCTCAACATTTTTTTTTTATAGCACATTCTATTGGGAAGACATCTCTGCTTCTAAAAAGCACATGCATTAACTGCCTGATTCATGTGGTGACATGTGGCATATCCAAATGTGTTATGGATCTCCCAGGAATAAAAACAACATAGCAAAATCATCACCTTGGGATGTTCATTGAGTGAATATTTTACAGACATACTCCTTTTATATTTATATAATAATTTAGTGTTATGACAATTTTTTTAGCAGTGTTGGCAGTTTTTCTTTTTTATAATGGTATTATATTTGTGAGCCTATTAAGTGCACATGGGCTAAACTACAGAAAAAAGTATTTTTCATAATTCCTTAGGGTGCTTGTAGCAAAAGAACCATATTGGTATAGAAAAATGTTAATAAAAGGTCAAGCAGAACTTTCCAATGTTTATCATGATAGCAATAGCAATTTGGGGCTTTTTTGAATTGTATATTGAAGAAGCAGATTTATGAACTGCATAGAGAAGAAAATATACTTACTATACTTTGCACTTGAACTCTTTATTAAGAGACACATCTAAGTTTTAACAGTAATCAGAGTAATTAATTTCTACCATTTTTCTTTTTAAATATCTGGAAATTGGTGTGAAGTGAGCTGAAGAAGTTTGCTTGTTTTGCTGTGTTTCTGTGTTACAACTATTGCTATGTACTCTAGGATCGAGAATGATGCTCGATTACATCAATGTAGTTATTTTTGCTGCTCCAGAGTGCTGGCATTCAAAATGGGAGCAATGCTTTTGGTAGAGTGTATTCATGTGCAACAGATAAAGAAATGCTGGTTTATAATTTAGGAATTAGTCTGTTCGTTCTGGTGTATCATCATATTCTTCTCACCTTACATTTATATTTGCACTGAAACAAGGACCTAGCTAGGCTATTGTTGATCAACTCTTAAGTCTCCTGGAGTCATGTAAGAAAGTCTAAACTCAGATTTTTATTTAATGATTCTTTCAGAGTGTTTCTTCTTGTTGAGATGCTGTGATTTTTTAAATTATAGAATAGATGTGTCTGTGTAGAGTGTACAGTTTATAAAATGCTTTTCCATGTTTATCCAACAAATTTGAAGTAGTAAAAGCCAGGTAATGCATGTGTTGACTATCTCTGAATAGAATGAAAGCTGTCTGGCTGACTCAGATTTCATTGGTACCCTGCTTGGTGTTCTTTCAAACAGACCAAGTGTCAGGTCTTGCACCCTTGAAGTCTTTGTGTGTGGGTTTGTTTTGTTTTTTCCCCAAGCATATTTAAATACAGGCTATGATGAGATTGACTATGGCATGAATGTATACATGTGTCTTTACACTCTTTTTCTGTGAGATTACAGCCCATCAATTATTATTAACTCCTCAGTGATAGAGTAGTAAGTAAATTTGTGTGCTGTGCCTTCATACATTAATTTGCTTGAGTGTCTGTATCTTAAAACAAATAAACCAATTTTTTCATTGTCTTTCTGGTGATAAGAGTGGGCCATAAACTTTAATATAATACTAATGAATGAGTATTGTCACACCTGGTAACTGGATTAGGATTAACTGCTACAGAGAGTCTCATTCCTGATCAGCTCAGAAGACATGGATGATCTACAAATGACAGTACAAGCCTCTTCAGACCCAATATTGTGATGATACTAATTTTCCGTTAATTTTCTGTTTCTGCTTCAACAGATAAAACTGTACTAGGTGCATGTAATAGTGTATGTACAGTGCATAAATGATATTAAGAATTCTGAGCTAGATACTTTTCTACCTTATTTATAAAATGCAAAAATAATTTTCAACTGCTTTGTAAATCTTTCTCTGATAGTGTGCTATGCTTTAATTATATGCAAGTTACAACACTGTTATGCTGCAGATTAAAATACTGACCGCAGTACTGCATCTTCTCAAAATAGAAATGTGTTTTCTGTGCAAAAGTGTAGATAAAGGCTATTTTCTTGAAATTGATCCAAGCTGGCTCCACAGGAACAGAAGCATGAGCATCCAAAGTAGCTGTAACAGCAGGAAATTCACTTTTCATTGCCATTTTGCTGTATCCCTTGTGAGAAGGGTTGAAAATAGTGCAGGGAAACTACAGGAAATCTATATCAAATTTTCTTAGAGATCCATCTTATTGTTTAGCAATTTTCCATTCTATCATATTAGCACTGTATTTGGTATTTCTTTTTGGCAGAGACAGTAGTGGTGATTTTTATGTTATCAAAATGATATTAAGAATTAGTAAAGAAGTGTTAATGAAGAGTAAATAATGTTGGTAAAATAGGATATATAAAATATATAAACAGTATCAGGTTTGCCAGTACAAACTGATTTAATATGCTGCTTAATATCTGGTGTCAAGTTATTAATGGTTTTCACTTTTATCATATGGTCTAGAAAAAATATTTTCTTATGTGTCCATATAGCATTAAAAAAAAAAAAAAAATCTTTCTTTAAAAAAAATCCATTTTGTGCATCACAAGGCTTACCTAAAAGCTTTGCTGTACAGTGAAACTGTGATGCTTTTCAGGCATATAGAAATCTTTCGTAGCTGCACCTTAAATAGCTAGTGAGTTGGTGAACTAAACTACGGAAAACCCACCCAGTGGGAAGATGAAACATCTTGAACGTGGGTATGATAATAAAGCATTGCAACCCCTATGATTGAGGGCAATAGGAACTATTGTCACTTCAGATGTCTTGGAGAAATACAGAGATTGGTACTCAGATTTTGCCTGCCTACAGAATAAATGTCTTAGAAATTGTCAATTCAGTTTTTAATTCTGAAATGTTTGAGTTTCACGTTAGAGTTTTGAGCTTTACTGTATGTTTTGGTTCTCAGCTACCAGGGATACACCAGTAGAATTGAGGCATGGCATGAAGCCTAAATTAATAAGCTCTTTCAGGCTTATTAGGCTGGGCCCTGTGCTGACACTGCCAAATTGGGCAGCTGGGGGAGGAGGGAGGTAGCAGCAGGGGTCAGAAGAACAAAGGATAGAAGACAAGGAGACAGCATCAGGCAGTGGCAAGAAGCAATGTGGTGAATAGGAGGGAGGAGAGGGAAGGTGGTGACTGGAAAGGAGGCAGGTCATGAGGAGGAGAAGAAAGTGGAGGTAATGATGTTCATTCCAAAAATAAAACTGGGGACCAAGGACCTAGCTCATTCAATGTAACATGCATCAGGAGACCTGGTATGAGTCACTTCTCAGCTAAAATAGTTATTATTCTAAGATGGAACTCGGGGTTTTTACATACAGAACTGGTCTCTACTGTAACCACTGTTACATGTAAGCCCTGTTAACTTTTTGCTGTTAGCTAGTATGTAAACAGAACAAAAATGAACCAACCTCATAAGAAATCCCATCTAGTCTGTGCACTGTAGTTTAGCACCTGAACAGGCAATAATCTGTGGGAGTACAGTGGTGGGTTGCACTTCCTGTCTAAAAACTGTGAAAATTATTCACCCTGACTGGTGGGAGAGGCTGGGGAGAGGGGAAAGTTGGAGGCCTTATAGCGAGGGCAAGGCTGCTGAAAATGTGTGTTGCTGTCCTCTTTGAGCTCTGAGGATGGTCAGAAAAGTCCCATTTCTACACAGTCCTTCAAGGATTCTAGTAATTGACTTCTGTAGCTCGTCCCCAGTCTGCCATGGAGCTAATCTAAAATCAGCATATCTGGAAGTGAAATGGTAGAAAGGCCAAAGTTCTGTCTTGGCTTCCAATGGACCATCTGTATTAAAGAACAGACCTCTTGGAGTTATTGTAGTGTGATTCTTTCTCTGTTTTGTCCTTTCTTGATGAAGTGATCAAGGAAGAGTTCTGACAGCTTTTCTGCAGATACTTTCTTTGTTTAAATTCATCAAACCCAAGAGGAGTAGTAATTTGGACACAGAAACTCACTCACTCTGCTGTAATAGAAACTGAGGTTTTTGTGGTACATCTTTAAAGTGTTGTCATTCATTTTTCATGGAATATCACCCTTAATTGAAGAGCTCTTTTTCACTTTTCAAGGATCTGTGTATTCCTTCCACTTCTAGTTGTTCCTATTTTAATTTTGAGTGCATAAGATTGCTTGTATCTTTTGTTGGCTACCTTGCCAGAAGTATCCAAAGTATTCTGTGAGCTTGAAGTTTAAAAAAAGTGTCACTGAAGCAGGTGTGAGAACTTTGAAGTATATATGATCTGTTTTTTACATCTCTGCCAGATTTTGAGAGGTGCCTAGATATTATGCAATGAGCTACCCAAACAGATGAAAATATACACTATCACAGTAATGGTGGTATCTAGCCGTGTTCTGACTGCTGACATCCATGTCCTGTTAAATCACTTGGAGGTACCTCACTGTCATTTGTGCCTTTGACCATTTCTAGGGTGTGCATTTTGTTTGGACATAGTTATGCTTCTGCTAGGTCTGATCACTTTTTTTGCTGGGATTTCTGTGGCAGAGGTCCTGCACTCTTGAGTGGTCTGCTCCAAGTGCTAGTCCTCTGGAGCTGCAGCTTTGCAGTTGTGCCATCCCCATGAAAGACAGCTGTGCTGCAGAATTGCCTCTACTTGTTCTTCTCATTCTCTTCCATTGCTGCCCTGGGGCTTATATTGAGTGAGTAAAATTTGGCTTAATGTCTTCAGTGTTGCTCCTTCTTCCCAGAAATAGAGAATGTGTAGGTAACGGTGCTTCCTTTCATTAGTAGCTCTATTATTTTTCCTGTGCTATTTGCTAGAAAATAAAGACTATGTAAACTCCTGCCCAAGTAACAGAGATCTTAGTTTAAGGCAGATGTAGAGATTGGTAAATAAAGAGGAGCAGCCGTGTTACATATTGCATGATAAGCGATTGAAAAGTATTAGACCATATTTATGATTTAAATGTATGCTATTCTCAGCCACTTCCAAAAGTCTTATCTGACTTGTATGTTTTTTGAGGTCTTAGCTGCTTCTGGAATATCTCCATCCCTCTCCTTCTGTTTGTTGTGTGTTTTTGTGTGGGGGTTGGTGTTTTTCTATGTTTTTTTTTTTTTTTTAATAAAAAAGTTCTACTTGTGCCATGAATGAGAATTTTCAAGTATTTTATCATAGAAGTAGATGGATAATGTTAAAAACATCTAGCAATTCTGAAACATGTTCAGATTTCTGAAATTCCTGCTTATATTTTGTTTTCACCCAATGAAGTTTTCAATTTATTACAGTATTTTTGCCCCTATTTTACAACTGTAATAGTAAAGGATAACTTTTTAAAAAAAAACCCGTTCATGGTGTTTCACAGTAGTAAATATGTTACTGTAAAATGAATAGTATTAGATTCATGACATGAAATTAATTGTCCAAAAGATGACATTGACCCTATTCTGCCTATTAAAAGATTTTTTTAAAATGCCACTTCCTTTTGCTGCTATAGTTACTACTGAGTGATTAGGAATTAGTTATATGAATAACAATTTCAGAATATGTCTAAAATTTGGCTGACATAACTCACCAAGGATTTTCTATTTATATGCTAATATTGGACAAGGAAGATATAGAATTAGTCAATAAATGTATTACTTTTAAGAATTTTACCTTTGAGTCCTGCAGTATGTTTAGGTTTGTAGAGAACAGTAGTTGGCCACAGACTGGAAGCTGTTGCTGAAATACTAAGAACTTCAGGACAATATGTAGCAGTGTAAATACCTAGGTGAAGGAAAGAGAACTTTTAGGATAATTAATAACCTATTTTTATTTTTTCTTTTTCTCAAAATACATATTTTTAAAGTGCTGTGAAATCTTGCCTTGGTTCTACAAATAACACGCTGAAATGCTCTTGCCCCACTTCTTTGGGTATTTTTTAGCTGATGGTGATCCTTAGAAGTCATTGTTGTCTCCAGCTCTGTTGCTGTTGGTTGTCTATAGAAATGGACTGTTTTTCATCTTTGTTCACTGACCGTATGGCATTTTTTTCTGCACACGAAAAATCCTTTCTGTGTTCTAACGTGAACACTGCTACTGGTATTGGGTAGAAGCGCCCCGGGAGCGATCCCACTCGTGGCCTGTTGGTGGGAGTATAGGCACATGCACCTGCAGCACACCGGTGCATCAGCAAACTGCAATGAGGCCATGGTTGACCTTTGTCAGGCTCAATAGCCTTTCATTTATCACTGATCACAAGAGTGGAATGAACATATTTACTTGTGTTTTACTTTCCACTTATAATATCTAGTGGCATGGGAGGAAAATGAAAACAATTGTTCATATGGGAAATTTATGTGCTTCATCTGGCTGTATGATTTCCACAGTTGTACCAGTGCCACTTAGGGACTGGTATTGCATTTTACATCTTTAGGCTACAACAAAGTAGCTTTTCCATCTGCTGTGAAGCCTCTAATAATGCTTGTCTCGCTGTGTTTTTGTAGTACAGTGTTTCATTTGAATAGCAGACTTCTTTAGCTCTTTGTTTAACAAATGCCTTTCATCTGATGTAAAAACCCCACTTTTGTTTTAAGGATATTTTCCTTTTATGCTTAGTGAACGAAAGATTCCGATTTCTGATTTCTCCTGTTACATGCTGGGCACAAATTCATTTAAGTACCTGAACTAGTCTTATTCCAGTTCCTGAGTTTTAGATGGAAATCATTCCTGGATATTATGCAAAGGATTTCTGAATTCATTCCCATTATAGGTTTGACACTATGTTCTTCCTGTTCTTTTCCATGCTTCAAATAGTCCCATTAAAATCGATGGGGTTATTCATTTAAGTAAGGCAAGTGGGAGTTGGGTTAATTTGAGGGATTTTTTTTTTTAAACTGTGAATTAGTTGTTTTCATCATGTGTTTCATCTTCTGTAATGATTAAGCCTGCCTGTAATATTTTCTGATTTTGAGCACCGTTTTTCAGATTTGTGTTAGTTTAAAATTTGTACGTATCAGTACACTTAGGTAAATCTACCTACAAATAAATTCTCCTTTCACCACTGTTTTACAGAATATTAACAGTGACGGTTTTATTAAACTGCATTACAATGTTGCATTACAATGTTGAATGACCTATCATTTAATTTAGTTAAAATTTCTGGAACAGTAAATTATTTCATTCAACTTCACAGATTAAAGTAAATATATATATATATACACACACACCATATTCTATCCCCTATTTGTCAGCAAAGTCTGGTGCTTTAGTGATGATTTTTAGGTGAGGTTTAAACAAAATGTAAGTAATTTGTCTACATAATAGTACAAGGTGGATAGGCGGGACAATAAGTATTATAGTATAGTGTTTGGAATTTACATATCTTTGTAAAATTCATAAATGTATGACTATTCTTAACAGCAAGTGGCATTGCTTTACAAATACTGCTATATATAGCAATGTTTATCAGTAGATAATTTTCAGAGATACTATAGGTATGTGTATAATAACTTTGGTAATAAACAAATTATGAAATACTGTAATCTACTGATGGATTTTATTTTTCTAGTGTACTGCTTGCATTTGTAATGTAGTTTCTCTTTATTTAACTTGCATGGTTTACAAATTGGAAGCAGAGCCAGAATACGGGGAAATCAAATAGGGTAATAGAGTGAAACTGCATTGAAAGCAGAGTTGAATGAAATTCCAAAATTATTTTAAGATTGCGTTCTGCAAATTCTGATTTCATAATAAAGTTTTCACTTTAGAAAGAAGATATTGCTCTGCGTGTGTGACAGGAATACCTCCCGTTTGAATACTGCATCTAGAGCACAGAAAGTACAAATGTATTCTGCTTTGGTATGACGGTGATTAAAGGGTGTTGCAGTCCTGAGTTTGCCAGTAGACAGCAGAGTTTACAGAAAGCTTTACCTTTTTTTTGGTATATTTCATACAGGCAGATCACACTTCTGTATTTATCAGTATTAGGACATATGAGTCCAAAAAAAAAAAAAAAAGGAATAATGAGACATGGACAAAATTATACTGTTGCATAAAAATGCATACTATATGCTGACCAGTCGAATGTTACATAGATAAATGTTATCTAAGGCTAATCCTATTTTTAACACACAACCCAAGCACCTTGGGGCTTCAGGACGTATCTTCAATTTATTATTAGTAGCTGTCCTTTTGTTTCTGTAGAAGTGATACATTAGAAATGCTTTTACTGTATCTATTTGCTTAATTTAAATGATACATTTTCTTGCTTAAAAGCAAACTTTTAAAGTTACTGAAGGCAAGCAGCAGTCTTTTGCTCATTAGCTTTCTCAGCTAATTGGAATTTACCCCATTTTTCCAGCAGTCTTACAACTGAATTATTCAAAACTGCATTTCCTTATTGCATATTGCCAAATTCCAAGGTGATAAAATACTAAGATAATGAACAAATATTTATGACAAATTATTACCCTTTATGTATAATAAAAACAATTTCTATTAAGATTAGTAAATATAATAAAATGTACATTATACTGGAACTGGACAGAAGATGGTTTAATACTGTAGTAAATATATGACACACTTTTGAACAGGCAAATACTAGTGATGGTAGGAGACAGGTATACATGTATATGTGGGATGTATTCATGTGCAGAGAATTATAGGATGCTGAAATGCAGTTTGCAGTGGACACAGAATGATAAAAGAACTAAAGAATGTGAAATATTTTACTAATTTTATTTGCATTTAAGTTTTAAAAATCTCTTATTGCTTGAAACTGAAGTTAACTTTTTAAATTATTTATGGTAGCAATAATGCATGTTTTTGTTATTGAACTATATCTCTATAGTTCATCTAGTGAACAAAATCCTCCCTCAGCTAATTATAACTTACAGTATTTTCCCAGCAGTCTTACAATCAAATTATTCAAAATTGCATTTCTTTATTGCATATTGCTAAAACCCAAGACATGCAAACATCAAGATAATAAACAATTATTTATTGCAAATTATTACCTAATATATAAGATTAACAGCTTGTAACTATTAAGATTAATACATGTGGTAAACTGTATTTATTATACTTATTTTGTAGCAAATATTTTGTATAAAACATATGTTTATGTATTGCAATTAATGAGAAAAAGTGTAAGATTAACAATTTAAGCTGTGTTTTGTTCTTAGATTTATGCACACTGTAAAATTTATTTATTGCACTTATTAAAAGTATTTAATGATGGACTTTTAGATGCTATATTTTTAATGTGCAAATATAAACTAAAGGAGTGTTAAATTACAAAATGGAAAATTATAACTGAAGTCAAAGGATCTAACTATTTTCTGCTATAAATCTACTTTAAAATGATAATCATTGGAATTACAGAATCTTTAAATTGTGGCCTTTATAGTACATAATGAGTTGTGATGAGTTTTCCTTTTTAAAGGCTTTTTGCGTCATTAGAACTAAACTCAACATCTTGCTCTTAAAGATAAATGTAGCTCATAGTATAAACATTGGAATCGTATCTTTTTATGATGAGAAGTTAAAATAACATTTCTGAGAGGAGAGAGAGAGCAAAACCAGACAACTTGTGATGCACTGCAAGGAAGAAACGGAATTTAAAAATGAGGCTTCTGCTTTGTCTTTGGAGAAGAGCTACTGCTGCAATCACATAGATTGCACAGGTTGGCTTGAGAAGATGTTTCAACACACTCTTATTCTAGGGAGACTTTGGTCAAAGTACTTCTAAACCAATTTTTGCTTTTGCAGAAGTATAATATTTTTCAGCATCTTTTATGCTTTCTTCATTTTGCTAGGAAATTTTTACTGCTTAAATCTGTCAGTGATAGGCTATGGTATGATATGTTGTCTTAGCATTTTGTTTTAGGAAATACTGATGTATTAAAGTACATTCAGAACCTATTTATACACTGGGCTGAAGTGTATTTCTACTTTTGCTGCTTCCTATGTGACCATGCTTAGTACCAGGTATTTAGAGTGTACTTAATGATGTAATTATAAGAAACAAGTGGTGCGATTTCATCGGGATTTCATACTTAAGCAAACAACCATGTACATAAGCAGGATTGGTAGAGAAAAAAACCACATTACATCTACAAGTTGTTTTTGTTTTTTCTTAATTTTGTGTGAATGGGATTGATTCTCATAAAACACTATACAGACAGTATTTCTAATGAAATTTTTATTTCACTAATTAGGTACTTCTAATAGCTTTTTTTTTTAAAAAAAGAGCATTAAAAATATGGCATGAACAGAAGGAGTTAATAAAAATGGCAATCTGTATTTTTATTTTTTAGGTATTCTAAGCATTTATGCTCACTACTATTACTTTCAAGCATTCTGTACTGGGTTTAAATAACTTTACTATGACAGGATTGAAATATTGAGCTACAGGTGTGTTTTAAGTCAGGTAAAAATATAGTTAAATTACTTTATGATAAGTATAGTGATTTGATGGAATGAGAATCAAGTAAAAATATAATTTTGTTAAAGTCAGTGAAAACTTTGAACTGAAAGTGAGGTGGGGTTTTTTTTTGTTAAGCTTTCTGGAACATAAGAAAAATTACTTTTAGTTTTTGCTTACAAAATGGATTTTTAGTTTTGTGTTTTAAATGCATTAAAACACTACTGTACTGAAGAGTTCTCCTTATTGCTGTAGGTGTTACTCCAGTTTAAAAAATGGAATCAGTTTTTCTGTAGATGTAGTTTATTATTATAGTCATTTGATGAGATTTTTCATCAAAATGCTAATATGGCAAACTGATCTTGTTTCTGTTGAAGCCAAAAGGCTCTCTGATTTTTTTTTTTTTTTTGTTCCTCATTTGTTATAGACACAGATGTGAGTCTAAAAATGCCTTTCAAAATACGTACCATGCTTTGAGGTTATTTTAAATGCTTATGTTCTTAGTATGATGCTTCTAAAACACTGACCTTAGTTTGCTAATTTTGAAGTAGTAAAGATCCTGTATATTATATTATCTGTACATCTATGGAAGTCTAGAAATATTTGATCTAAATTCTCTAACATGATTTCACTGCTCAGGGAATTTAAATGGTCTGATTTGGGATGTGTGTGGCTAGCTGAAATTTTCTGAAGTGGGAATCAGTACTCTAGTGCTCCCTCCCGTCTTCAAATTTATGATCATAAGAACAAATATTCCGCAGCAGACCAAAAGCCTTACAGGACACTGTCCTTTTTGTGACATTGGCCAGCAAAGGATTTAGAGGGAAAGAGTGGAAGTAGCAGGGCAAATGTAGGATTATATTTTCCCAAATTTGTTCCTCCTGTTTCTGGAAGCTGGCAATTTATGACCTATACTTTTATACTTCTGATTATCCTTGTTTCTTGTCTCCAGTGCCCTTTTTAGTTCTATTATCCTTTTTTGTGAGAAATGGTTACCAGAATGCACTCAGGTTTAAAGATGTAGGCCTTCAGAATCTCTGACAAGGAAGGGCAAAATGGCTTAAGAGCACAACAGAGCTCAGCCCTTCATTGGTGTAAACTCCTGTAGCTACCGTCTGTGACTGGTGGTTTGTAGGCAACTACCCTTACAGCTCAAGCTGGGCCTGTCATAGACTGGTGTCAGAATTACTGAGCTATAATTAGGCCCATGATGCTCCTCTTCCTAGTGTCTTCCTTCACAGGGTAGAACTCAGACTCAGGAAAGACACTGATCTTATGATCAGTTAACAAAAATGATGCTTCCACCAATGGATTTTTGTGCATGTGTGTCTAGACTTGGCCCTATTCCTAGAGGTCCTGACTTTGGTGGAAGTTGTAGCTGTACAACACCTCACACGATGAGGTTTAGTAGTTGTAGAACTGAATATAGCATTTTTACAAAAGTCACAGTTTAGACAATCCCCTGATTCTGTATTCATTATATCTGTTTTCTTTGAGATTAACTTGACTGTGGCATTTCTGGAATTTTACTTCACTGAAGTGAGAACAAAACAGCCAACTTTTGCAGCTGATCTGTGAAAAGCCATTATCATTAGGCCATCTGGACAAAAAAGCATTTTTAGTTCTTGAACAGTGGCTAAGAGCTCGTTTTTGAAGAATAGATTTCCTGTGATTGCCACATGATAGTGACAGTGCATTACAAAAAAAAAAAAAAAGTGCTGAAACAAGTAGGGTTTTATAGCACCATTTATATTCTAGGTTTATTTCTGCAATAATTTAAACTTTTTCCTGCTTTGCAATTTCTTTGTGCTAGTAAAGGTTTATATAGCTTTGGAGACAGTGCTACCTGGAATGTTAACTCTGACTGGATTACCACAAAAAACACAACAGCAGAAAGAAATTGGCTACTTAAATAGTATGAAGCTGAATAAATGACATATGCAGCTTATATGAAGTTTGAATTTTTTGTGACATCAAAACAGAGTAGACAAAATGGGAATAGGATGTTTACCTGGGCGCTGGTGTTACTGTATTTCAGATATTGAAAGTTTTTTGCAATAGTCCCTAAGATTGATTTCTAACATAAAAAATAGGGGGCTGGTTTTTTGTTTTTGTTTGTTTGGGGTTTTTTTGTTTTTGTTTTTTTTTTTTTTCCTGGGGGGGGGGGGTGTGTGTGTCAGGGTTGGGTTTTTTGGTTTTTTGCGGGTTTTTTTTGCTTCATTATTTCTCAGTGTTTCTTTTCGCTACTGCCTATATACTTTGAGAGATGTGATTCCATGACAACAGGGCATGAATTTGGAAAAACTTTTACAAGTTCTCATCAGAGAATGTTTATTGATCAGACTTCCTCATCGTACTGTTTAGAAAATCCAGGCAAAAATATGACTGAGAAGTGTTTGTTTTTTTAAAATCAGAAGTGGATTTAAAAAAAATCCAAAACAACTCATACTTTATATTTTACAAGTGTTCAGTATTTCCATAAACTGTACAATCAGTCAGATGCATTGTTCATATGGTAACTGGAAAATTGTATGTTGATGGAAACAAATTTTAGAAAAGACATTTAAAAAAATCTGAACAATGTAACAGATGTATTTATCTTCTGCTGTCAAATAAGATGGGAGTGCAAAGCTAAGTTCATTTACAGAGGAGAAAAATTAACTAAGAATGATTTGAACTGAAGGTCATAAGGGTAGCTCTGCAAATATCACAGAATAACCAGTAATGGACTGTCATGTAAAACTATTTGTCCACACCAAGAATTAAATGCTAGATTTACTTGTAGTGCAGGCAGTAGGAGTACATGGTGAAGAGTAAAGAAAAGGTTCGCTCATCCTGCTGAGTTTTTTTGTGTATCAGCTGCCTGATATCAAGATAGGGACACTGTGTTACTAGCGAGTATTTTCTACATTGTGTGGAAAAGAAATGTAGTGACCAACTGGAGGGGAGTGTAGGGGGTGGGGGGTTTTGTTTGATTTTTTTGATGTATCCCATTGATATTTTTTTGTTCAGATGGCCCCTATACTTGCCCTTGGAGGAATATGTTGATGCAGAATATTCTACTCAACTGAGTCTATACCTGAATCCTAAACTTTCACCATGGATTTTTGATTGTCTGCAGACAGATTGTAGCCTAATGGTGATGTTCCCCCCCCCCTTTTTTATTGTTTGATTCTAAATCACATGCATATTTTTCATACACAAGACGTACTTTTTAATATTGCTTTTCCATATGCTTCTCTAAATGTATACATTCCACATATTGCATCCAGGGATTTTTTTTTTTCCTGAGGAAAAGTGTTATTCAGTGGAATTTATCTGTACTTCAGGAAATCTCAGGCAGGACAGATGGAATTATGAAGCCCTGGAAAGATACACACTTGCTCCTAAACGTTGATGGATATGAGTCAGCACTATGAATATGAGGGAGCTTGGCTTATGAAAGGTGCAGATGAGAAGGAGTGTGATCCTCAAGGTAATATTTCCATTTAGATGTGGTTCAGAATATGAAAATATCTATGGATCCAAGAAGGCAGAGTTTTCAAGTGTGGTATCGTTTGGTCATAACACTGGGTTAATAGTCACTGTTCTTATGCGGTTTTACAGTATGAGAGGCAATATTTGTTTGCATATTAGATGACAGCCAGATCCAAACTAGTTCTTAAGTAATGCGTACCTTGTGATTCCAGTTAAATCATAGAATCATAGAATGGTTTGGGTTGGAAGGGACCTTAAAGATCATCTAGTCCCAACCCCCCTGCCATGGGCAGGGACACCTTCCACTAGCCCAGGCTGCTCAAAGCCCCGTCCAACCTGGCCTTGAACACTGCCAGGGAGGGGGCAGCCACAGCTTCTCTGGGCAACCTGTGCCAGTGTCTCACCACCCTCACAGTGAAGAATTTCTTCCTTAGATCTCACCAAAATCTCTTTCAGTTTAAAACTGTACCCCTTGTCCTATCCCTATACTCTCTGACAAAGAATCTCTCCTCACCTTTCCTGTAGCCCCTTTAAGTACTGGGAGGCCGCTCTAAGGTCTCCCCGGAGCCTTCTCTTCTCCAGGCTGAACACCCCCAACTCTCTCAGCCTGTCCTCACAGGGGAGATGCTCCAGCCGCTGATCATCTTTGTGGCCTCCTCTGGACCCACTCGAGCAGGTCCATGTCCTTCTTCTGTTGGTGCCCCCAGAGCTGGACACAGCACTGCAGGCAGGGGTCTGATGAGAGTGGAGTAGAGGGGGAGAATCCCCTCCCTTGACCTGCTGGCCACACTTCTCTTGATGCAGCCCAGGACAGGGTTGGCTTTCTGGGCTGTGAGTGCACATTGTTGGCTCACAGTCAGTTTTCCATCCACTCATACCCCCAAGTCCTTCTCCTTAGGGCTGCTCTCTATCCACTCCTTGCCCAGCCTGGATTTGTGCTTGGGATTGCCCCGACCCATGTGTAGGACCTTGCACTTGGCCTTGTTGAACTCCATGAGGTTTGCACAGGCCCACCTCTCAAACCTGTCAAGGTCCCTCTTGATAGCAAAAGGTCCCATATGAGTATACCAAAAGAAATATATATAAAATATATGTATTTTTTTAACTGTGAGACACATGTAGGTTCTTTTTGACTATATGGCTCATTTCTTTTTACAGTTTGTGCTTTCCTAAGCTCAAAACTGTGTAGGTTTCAGTGCCAGAAGCATAGGCATGCCATTTTTTTTTTGGTGAACTCAACTAGTTCTCTGGGATAAGCTTTTGTATTGGAATGCAGTTTATTATTTTTCATCAATAATAGATGGGATAGCATCTGCAGATATCATTCAAATATTTTGCGGTCTACCAGTGATTTTTCAGGGTTGGATTTGGTGGATTTGGATATAAGTTTTCTGTATTTTCTACTAGTGTTACTGTTTTCATTGGAGCCTTGAAATACGTGGTGCATGTGATCATGCACATTCTTTAATACTAACCTTGCAAAATTTTCATGATTTTTACTTTCAGAAGTCACAAAACCTGCTTGTCTGCCTAATGCCCTGAAGACTGATTAAGAAACAAAGGATATTTGACAAGTTTGTAAAAAATAATTACTGCTCCGGGCAAGTAAGTAGTATTTTGATTTGCACGTAGCCACTTTTGAAAACCTAGTTTAAATGGGAGGCATTTATGGAAAAGCATAAAACCCCTCACAGCATGGAACACATCCAGTTAGGTATATACAGCAAGAAATAATTCTGGATTTATGAAAAAAATATTTGGATTTTAGGGGGAAAAATTTCCCCAAAGTTAATTTAATCAGAGGCTCACAATCCTGTTCCTCATGTTTTGATTCAATTTGTAGGCTCATGTATTATTTTGAGGCTGTGAAAACAGTCAAAGAGAACACTGGAAAAAATCAAACCTTAGTTGACTTGAATGATGGGATGCTTTGGACATAGCATCCTGGTCGAAGACTAGATTCTGAGTGACTGTGTTGTATTGTCATTCAGTGGGAGGCAGAGGGTTTCAGATAAAATATTTCTGCAAATTTTTTCTGTCAACTAGGCCATCTTATTAATAATGCTGCTTCCTGATTATTGTAGCTTCTACAGGCAGTAAGCTTCATTGAACAAGCCATCTTTACTCTCTTTTTCCTGTGTTGCTTTCTTACATGGTCAGAAAAGATGGCTCTGTTTGAAATTCGGGAGAACTAAAATAAGGTAGTTAAGATGTTTACCTTAGATTTACTCTCTCATTATTGAATAGGTTATATTGGTAGGTTACAAAACCTTGGGTTTTTGCTATTTAAGGTATGATAAGCAATATTTAAGAGTTTGTGTTTGCACAGGGATGAGGTCTACTTAGCCTGGGAAAAGAGATTTGGATAAGAAAAAAACTTAATGTCTTCATGACACTATGGCTAAACTTGAAAGCTTATCATTTGTTAAAATTATACAGATTATTCTGATTCTATCTTACTAAATAAATGACATTGGCATTTTAGTGCACAAAAAGTACACTTCCTGACTGCAACTCACAGGAATTTTTAGAAAAAAATAAAGTGGTTATTGTGTTCTGAGATTTGGTTCATGCCATGTGATAGCAGTAGCATCGTACAGTAAAGCAGAGTTGAACAGTAGTAAAAACACCCTTCTCTTTCCTGTGTAGTCAACAATGAAGGAAGTTGTTTATTATCAGCTATAGATTTGCTTCTCGTTTTTCAAAGCTTACACTACCTGGTAACTTTGATTATAGAGTATTTTGGGCTTTACATACATTGCCTCATTAGGGAGACAATAAACCAATTTTAGTATGTCTCAGTCTGCTATTTTCAGATGAAACTGTCATCACGGGCCTTTTTTGTTACACTTCACAGCCTGGAATATTTTTTCCTTTAGTTTAGCATGTTTTCTCCTCCATATATATTGTAGTCTAGATATTAGCATTTGTGGCATTTCACTTAATGACTGCGTACAATATGTCTTTGGGTAAAATACACAGCATATAATGGAAACTAAGCAGATATTCCACCTGAAATATATAAAAATAAGGTAATTAACACCTGAGTGGTATCTGGAAGGGCTATGAGCCCTTCTGTTCTGTATGAACCCCTGTTCTGTAGGCATAGTGGACCAGATAATGGTGTAAACATGGAGTGATGAGAATTTATCATTCTGGAGTTGAGTTCAGAACCTATTTGGATGAGCATTAATAAAACAGTATAAATTAAAAGTCTAATATTTTAACATTAAAATGTAACTTGGTTTATAACTCAAAACCAGAGTAGAATATAGATACTTAGATTATTGCCTTTTGTAGTGGGTCTTTACCTACAGGTAACAGTTATAGAAGAAATAAGAAGATAGAAGCCATGCCCTAGGAACGCCTAAAGCAGATGTCTACACAGGTGATTCTTTCCCTGGCATCCATTGTTCTCCATTGACTAGTCTGCAGGTCTGATTAACTGAGACTTGGATATCTCATTCTAAAATAACTAAAATTTAAATCAGATGAATTCTGTCTTTCATATCTGAATTATTGTTATTAGATCTAGTCTCTAGGTCAGAGAAGTTAGAGCTATATGGCAAACCACGGTGGTTACTGCTAATGATTAATGCCATCCATATAGGATTACAAAGTACCTGGTTGTTTGCCACACCTGCTGCTCTGGCAGCTTCAGCTAATTGCTCTGTTAATAGAGTACTGACAGAATTCAAAAGGGCGATATTTACATGGCCAGTAGTGGGGGAGGAGGGAGCAAATTTCATTGCATTTTCTAAAAGAGGGAGGGGAATTTTAGCATTACATTACATGTCTTTTTAATGATTACTGAAAACTCCCCTTTTGCTACTATCAACCTGTCACTGCAATCAGTGCAGTTTAAATTCTTTCTGTCTTTTGAATAGTCCTAAGTAGTTGCATTACTGCTAAATTTTAGCTGCTGTTAACACTTAATATAAAACTCTTCAGAGAATTTGTGAGGGTTTTTTTTATTGCTCAAGTACTTCGTGCTTTTTTCATTTGACAGCTTGTGAAGAGATGAGTATTGGTAAGGTTAGAAAAAAATTATGTTGTCCAGGCACAAATGCATGTGGCAGCAGTGTGGTAACATGAAATTCAGAAGCTGGTAACCTATGAAAGAAGTGCACTGAAAGATCAAGTAACCTTACACTAGCCCATTCGTACTGAATTGCTGTGGTGTGCTGTCTTGAGCTTTCTTGGCATAATGGATTTAAAAACCTAGAGGGCAGACAGCAAGGGTCCCCGCTTGACACTTAAATAATTTAAATGCAAGCTTAACTAAAGCTTAAGTTCCTCTGAGGTTGTAACATACAGTCTGAACATATCCTAAATAGTTGAAGGTTTTACAGCTCTATTTTGATGCCTAATTATGGATTTAGAGACTAATTTTAGGCACGTGGGTCTGAAAATGCATGCTGTAGTAATTCTAGCAAAATTTCCCAAACTTTCTTGAACTACCTCTTGCAAATAAACTTATAGGCCATGATTCAGTAAGCTACTTAAATATACTTTTGGGAAAATTCACATACCTAAAGTTAATGAATAGTGTGGGATTATTTGTGTACTTAGTCATCTGCTTGAACACTTTGAACCAGAGCTCTAGCTCTTAAATTTTTACATTCTTTTTCTTATGGTGACACTTATGAAGCAGGTATGAATCTTGCAGCTAAAATCATTGCATCTGATGCTAAGTAGAGCTACTTTTATGCATTTTACATGTAAGGACTGAATTTTATTATTAACAGACAATGGCATATACTGATATAGATCAGAGATCACTATCAGTTCATTCTTATTTGACACAGGTTACAGTGTTACAACATTTAGAAGAACTAGAACCGCTGGAAGAATTGAGTGGAAATATCAGAGAGCAAAATCTACCTTATATTTAACATATATTACAACCTTTATCTGGTTGAAAAGAATACCTTATTAGAAGTAATTTGAATTATTGTGGAAGAAATACATCTGTATTATATGTTTGTTAAAAGACTATGGTTAGGTGCTAGAGACCTATATGCAAAACTTTATTGGTAAATTTTGAATTTTCTGATGCTTTTGGGTCAAAAAGTGTCATTTTCTAATTTGTACCAATGTAAGTAGTCTGAATATGGGCAGTCTGTATTAGAAAGTACAACTGAAATAGTCATAGAGAGTAAATTTTCTAAAGTGGATACCTATACAGAAGTATACAAGTATAACTCTTTCTAATATAACTTCTAGTTGCCAAAGAGAAATCATTTATGATAGTAAAGACTCCTTTTACACCAGTAAACTGTTCCAGTACCTAGCTGTTGGCTGGTAGAGATTAATGCAAAAAGATTAAAAAAACCCCCAACCCAAACATTTTTTTAATCTTTCTGCATAAATAAAAAAAAAATAAATTCTATAACTCATGAATAGAAATTTGATTAAATTATTTTGCATAGATCTTGGAACTTATATTTCTGAACTATTTTTTATGGGAATTCTTGTGGTAGAACTAAACCAAACATATCTAAACATTGCTATGTTTACCATTAGGTACAATTCTGGATTACTGTATCACATTTATTCTTCTGTATGTACTTTATATATAGAAAGAAAAAAAATGAATTGAATGTAAATCCTGGTTATTTAAGCAAGAGAATAAACATCAAAATCATTGAACCGAAGAATTGTATTTTCTATAATATTTGCACACAAAATGGTTTCAGGTTTAGAAGTATACATTAATAGATTGTGTAAATAAGTGTATGCTGACCTGAAATAGATAACTTCTTTTGTAGAATGAGTTAATCCAGGAGCTTTATTTTAATTTGGATGGAGTGAGATTTCATTAAATGTAGCATCCTTCATTAGATTGTTTGAATCTTTGTTATTATTACTACTACTATTCTTCTTCTCTCTCTTTCCAAAAGCAAATAGGATCAACACAGTTGGGTCCTGGGCATACCAATAGATTTCAAGTACAGCAGCAAGGCAAGGACTTCTCCGTTGTTTTCTGAATGTCCAAATGGTGCACAATGTGCCATGTTAATACTTCTGGATTTTTTTAATAGAATAAAGGCTTCTCTACTTTCAAATGCAGCATTTCCAACTGTATTCCTGAGGAAGAACGAGGTGAACTTGTAGCAGTAGTAGTCAGATGTTGAAAACTCTTTGTGCATGATATATGATGCAGAAAAACCTTGTTGTACTGTCATTGTCACTGACTGTGACACAGTTTGCTGCCTAGGTTTTGTTTCTCAGCTTAAAGCTGCTTGAGGCTGCTAACTAGTGTACATAGCATTGCTGAGATGTTGAGAAAGAACTTAGAGAGAAAAATGTGCAACTTCTCTAACTTGTGGCAGAAGTTCTGTCATGAAGCTTTTAAATGTAGCTTGGACTCAACGAAAGGAAAAAATCTGTTAAGAATAATTTTATATTAACACAATGGGAACAATATTAACAGAACAGAAACAAGATGGCCTCATGTATCTTTTCCAGCTCTAATTCTGGGCAGCATATGTATTAAAAAACCCCAACCAAACAACCCAAACAAAACTTGGACTAATATTCTCATGTTGGTCTCTGCAACTATCAAAACCTTGATAATACCCAACAGAATTACTGAGAGGCCCTATATTTCAGAAGAGAGAAACTTCAGATACTGACAGTTTAAATGAAAGATGGATTATGACACTGTGTGCATGTATAATTTAAATTGTGAGTTATTTAGAGTACAAATGAGGTTAGAAAAGAGCTTTAGATTGCTATAGTGGCACATGAATTTTCCTTATTTCCCCTTTAGACTAGAACTTGTAATGTTAGGAGTCCTATCCGTGGAAATAACATTCACATAAAAACTGTCATCCATGTATTCCCTGCTTTGAAGATCATGCTATTAATCTGATAAAATCCAGGTTTTGTGGCAGTATTTCCACTCAACTTATTTATTTTTTTTCTTAATATATGAATTTAGTGTTTTTATTAAAGTATGCTTCCAAACGTACCAGTGTTATAAACTTCGTGCTCTTCTAGACAAATATTTATCATTCAGGCTAGAAGCTACAGAGTAGTAATGATTACAGTGTAGACCAACAGGCAAATATAAGTAAAATGGCAAAATGGAAATCACTTGCACATGCATCAACAGTTGGACTTAAGATAGGAATTTGTCAATCTTTAAAATTTTTTAATAGATTTATATCTTTGGGATGTACCATACAGAAGGCTTCAATAGCATTTAATAATGTAATCATACGGCTACATCAGTTTCCTTTTTTTCCTTTTAGAAAGGGTCTTAAAGAAATCCTTACATTTAGACATACCATAAACATGAGATGTAAGATTTTGTTACTACAGATGTGATACTCTTTTGTAATGTCCTTTCTTAAGGTTACCATAGCAGTGGAATACTAAACAGAGGTAGAGTTTTACATAGTTATGAGTAGAAGCAGTCAGCTGAAGCAAAATAGACACATACTGCAAATAGTAAGATGGCTTTGGGGTGGACAAAAGCCCCTTAGGAACCAAGAGGATGTTTTGATTTTCATTTCTTCCAACTTGTTGCTTCAGTAGACTATCAATGGTCATAATCATTCTAGTGATAGAGAAAGTTTGAAAAAGTTGCTGAAAACCAGATTTCTTTAATGAAATTGTAGTACAAAGGACTGGAGGTAATAACATCAATTATCCGAATTCCTAAAGAGTCCAGTGAAAAAGTGCTTGAGTCACTGAATGAAACATACAGTGATAAATGTCACTGACTTGTGCCAGTGTGCCTTTTCCCTCCTAGTTTCTTTTCTTTACACAGCTCCTTAAGTCAGACCTGAACCCTATATTACTGTCTATGCATGGGTTGGCTCTCTTCCTTTTTACTCTGTTCTTATACAGTTTTTTCTGTATGTTTCACTGAAACCTTCCTGAGGAAAAAGTTATCCAGTGCCCTCAGAAAGCGTGTTTTCCTCAGGTATTTGCCAGATTTGAGTCCTGAGGGCTCATTTTATTTGAGGTTAAACCCTTAAGTGGAAATAACCCATGATATGTTTCACCTCCAAACAAGATTTTAGTCTATCCTTGACAGAAAGAAGTGTGGGAGATAAATTTGGAAAGAGATTCATATATATTGAAAATGAAAAATGTTTTTAAAAAATAATATTCATGCTTTTACAAATAAAATAAGCTTTTCAAAATCTGACTCTCGTTATTTTAAAGTAAGGAAATGCTCTTCTGTGTGGGTTTTTTTTGGTGAAATTTACAGACTCTGTAAAGTACCTTCCCTTCTTCCAGTAATACAGGACCCTAAAAGAAGCATAGGGCTGCAACAATGAGGACTTTGTGTATTTATGCTACTGACACAGGTGATGCAAAACTGAATAAAGGTACACAGTGTTGGTGCCAAGTCAAGCCACACAGTTTGGATGAGAAGTTAGGAGGGAGGTGAATGGTTCTGTCAGAAATGAAAGTTTCTGAAGATGCTCTAAGGATTGCTAGTTGGAGAAGCCTGAAGAATACAGTCAGAGAAAGACAAATTCTGCTGCTGCATCTTAGTCCAAATGCATACTAAAAACTTACTCCTGCCACCACCAATCCAGGAGGGATTTATAAGTCTGACATTTTTAAATAGATTTTGTTCATCGGGTTAAGTAATGTAAGAAATTATTCTATCAAAAAGTTTATTTCTGTTACTAGTGGACATTCGCATGAATTTACTATTATAATAATACATAGGTTGTAAAGTGGCATGTGTGTTCATAGCTTCTAAGGTTTTTCCAGCAGTTATAGTCTGAGTGAAGTAAGAACTAATTTTAGATGTGGTATTCACTTTTCTTTTTTGTTGTTGAAGTAGAATATTTCATGTTTTTCACTTCTGGTCTGCAGATTACTTGAAGACCTCTCGATTTTGGGAATAGCAGTTATATTTAAAAGCTGTTGACTATAATGTAAACTTTTTTCCCAAGAATGCTAAAGTAATTCTCTTTCATATTTCTATCATCTGTGTTATTTAAGGGCCTATTCACATAATTATTTTTACTGTCCCACTGCCTGAGGACTCTGCTCATAGACCAGGATGCCATTGTATTAGGCAGATATCAACATACAAAGGAGTCCTTGCTTAAGGAGCCTGAAAAAATTCCTTTTATTAGTCTAATCATCAAACTGTAAAGGTCTGATCGACTGAATTTGGACTTGGGTATCTTTCCTTTTTATTATACCTGCTATTTTATTTTCAGTCTTTTGGTCTTTCCTTCATTACTTCTGAAGGGCATGCCAGATGGCCAGTAGAGTCTCTGAACTATGTTCCCCCTCTGCCCCCACTGATATGTGCTCCAGGCTTCCTAAAGATGTGTGAATCATGGCTAACCTTAGGAAGGTGCTGGAGTGGGGGTCAGGGGGAGAAGAACATTGAAATGGAGGACATCATGGAAGTTTTGGAGGTACTTGTTTTACATTTCAGTAATGTGACACACAGTCTATAAAAGTACGTACCTAAAAAATACTACTGTTTAATAAGAATCAACATTTTGAATGTGAATAGTCAAGAATAGAGTAATTTTAAATATTATTTCAATCTGGGCATCATAACTTTCACTCGACCTTTACGGCTATCAGAGGCCAATATCTGCTGGACTTTTTAGGGTTTCTGCTCATTTTTCATGATAGGCAAAGAGTGACAATGAAGCTCTTGACAAAATGGTTTCTTTTATGAGAGAAATGTAAGAGTTTATTCTGTTTTTTTTTTCTTCTCAGAACATTTCCAGGATTTATACCTAGTCTCCATTAAAAAAAAAATAATCTTTATTCATGTGAAGAATTTCTGTGAGAAAAATCACCAGTATCAGCGTTATCTGGCAGGTCTCTACTCTGCAATTCTCAAGCAAGTCCTGTTTTGAATTGGCAGTATCAGAATAGATGACATTATCTTTATATGGTTTTGAAAAAAGAAAACAAAAAATGTCATCAATGTGAAGGTGAACTTCAGTTGCGATGCCTGTAGGAGGAGTTTTCATGCCATTTTTTCTTTGTTCAGCAACTTTGATCGTGCAAAAACTGTCTGAAGACAGATTTGTCTGGCATGAGAGTGTAACAAATGGATACCTCATAATTCTATTTCTTGTTTAGTTGTTTTTTTTCCTAACCAAACAGTGTGGCTTTCTTCTGTACTGAAATACAATTTTTTTTCCCCTGCTGAGATTCATAAATTTCACTGTTTTATTCAGGAAGAGTCTTGGTAGCTGTAGGAATAAACCTTATCTTTGTGATCTTTTCAAGTTCACAAAGTGGGGTTTTTTGCATTTGGCCCCATGACATTCTAGGTCTACGCACCAGAGGAACGAACTGATCTTAGTATATGGCATGTAAAATTTACACTTCATTAAAAATAACATACCTTAAAATACATTTTGTGAAGTTTTTACATATAACATCCTCCTGCAAAGAGTGGTCTTTATTTCACAGTTACATGAATAGCTTAAAAAATTTATTTAATTTATATATTTAACTTCCTTGGTAAGAATCTTTGGATGATGGGGTCCTGTTAAGCTTCTTTTCCTAGTTCAGGAAACTCTGAGATGCTTTTACGGAAGGCTGTGGTCTATCTGTTACTTTCAGTGTACATTTTTGAATAACATGGATGGATTATTGACCAACTCCCAGTTAAAAGTCAACAGGACAGATTGAAAATGAAGGGACATAAAATGCTGGTAGAAAGGCAGCTTGGCATTCTATGAAGTCAATTTACGTACTTCCTGAAAGAGTATTTGTTTCATTGTAGTCTCTCACTCTCCAACACCTATTCTACATCCTTCATTTTGTGAAGGTTTGCATAGATTTGTCTGCATGCATGCATGTATCACTGCAGCATCTTTATTGATTCATTGCTTAGTACTTTGCAAAGATGAACTGAAAGGGAAGGGTGGGGCTGCAGGCACAGGAGAACCTTATTCTGATTCTGATGTCCTTGTATAACTTTGCTTGTGACAGCATTGTTACCTTTCCAGTGAAAGGGTCTTGTCTCCCCAAAAGTTTGCAAGTGCTTTTTGATTAGAAACATGAAATATTGCCATAAATCACCTTGAGATTAAAAAGGGACCTACTTTAATTTAGTTCTGATGATAAATATGTCTTGGGAAAATTGATGAAGTCAGTCCTTCAAATGGATTTTGTCTTTGATAGGATGGACTAGACAGAGTGATATAGAAAAAAATGTATTTTATAGCCTAAATGCTTATATGTATCAGATCTTTTTATATCTGTGTAGTTGTATTTGTCTTTCATCTTTTATTCATGTCTTTTATACATGTGGATATAAACGTTTGTTGATTGCCATATCAAAAGACAGGAGTAACATCATAACAGTCTGGATGATATGCACAGTAAGACTTTATGATACTCAAAATTTTGCAAGAATTATGCTCTTGATATTTCACTGCTTGAGCCTAGATATGGTATGTGAGATCACTAGCAACTTATAAAGCACAAAAGGGTTTGGTTTAGGAAGATGTTAGTTAAAGCCTTTCATGCTTTCCACTCTTGACAGTGATTATAATGAAGATAATGAAGTGGCTGACAATAGAGTTTTGAAGAATGAGATGTGATAAGAAAGGAATTGCACAATAGATACAAAAATGGTAGCTCGAATCAGTAGTATGTGGGTAACCTAAAGAATGATTTAGAGAGACAGATGATTTCTCAGAATTCCAAAGTCCTGAGATATCTTAATAGTTCTGTGACAGAACTCTGTTCTATATAAATGAACTAAAAGCAAAACTATAGGTTTAAATCTCAGTAGGTCAGCTCTTATTATTCTTTAAGAATAGAAACTATTGCAGTGCAGTTTCCTGGGTAAGGCACTGTGGAATTAAGACCTACAATCATTGAACTTCCTGACTTCTGTGATCTGGAACTTGTCAAGGTTAACAACTGAGTTTATTTCCATTGTTTATGGAGGAGGAAGTGTAATTTATCTACTGGGGCTAGGAGTTGGCTAAGAAAAGGTGTACAACAGATGCATCTCAAGGTTGGTTGTGGTTTTTTTGGAGTGTAAGAATTGCTTTAATATACTTAATTGAACAAATATTTAAATAGGCCAGCCCTTAACGTCTTATGTGCTAGAACCATCAAAGGTATTTCTTGAATGCATACAAACTAAAAATCTGGGTAGAGAAAATGGGAAGACATATTTTTACTTTTAAGAGTGAATGAAGAATTTTTCCTTTGTTCATGATAGTGGTATATGTTTCAAACCATAAATGTTTGGTTCCTTTTGTCCTACTTGTCCTGGAAAATGTCCAAACCACAGGTAGGCAATATGTACAGGATGGTGACTGAAGCTCCAATGAATTAGGATTGTGCAAATTCATTGACAAGTTCTAAGGCTGCAGACATGCCAGGGTATATTTTGAAGGTCTCAACAGTGAATAGGTAAGGTGGAGGCTGAAGTTCGACTGGAAAGCCTCTAATGTTGGTGACAACATGCACAGGATAAAGAACCCAGCCTGACTTTCAAATTCCAGGTTGTTTGCAATATGAGTAGGCAACAAAGCATGTTCTTTTATATTCATACTAAAAGTATGTGTTATAGAACAAGAAATCATAAATCCAAACTTCTGTATGTTGTTTTTCACAATATACTTTTTTTTGAGAATAGCAGCAACTTTGATATCTCCCACCCTCCCTGATATTATGCTGGTTTGTGTGCTTTGAGCATTAGGGGACTAGATTTTAGTTATTTCTGCTTCAAGTATAAGGATTTTGTTCAGTCTGAATCTCTTCAGAGGCTTTAATTCTGGCTTAGGATTCGAGAGGAACCTAAGCTGTGTTTGGCATATATGAAAATCAAGCAGCTTAGACATTGAATTTTTGTATCCAAGGTTCTTTGTTTCTAATTCTAAGATAGAACTAAAAATCAAGGTAAAGGCATGGTTTCTCTTCCCCTCCTCCCCCTCCATAGGTACATATATATATTATTTTGCTCCTGATAATTAACAAATAATTCTGACTAAAGGAATTGTGATTACTTTGGGTTTTTCTTCCCCAGTAACTTACGTTGTTTCATATGTTACTTTGGGTGGTCAACTTCTTTACCCAGTGAGCTGCCTATTAAAAATCTCTATTTTGCAAAGACCTACAGACGGTTATTCCATAACTTTTAAGGAAAAGCTCTCAGTGGTACAAGCAAGAAAGGGTGACAACTTGTTACAGGATGATAGTGTTGTGAGCGAACTCTGGGCTGGTACACAGCTGGAAAATACAGTACTGTTTCAGAACTGTACAGTAATAGTTCTGGCCCTGGCAATCACTCCTTGCTTGATTCTTCCCCAGATCAGGGATTTGGATTAAAATCCTGTTGACAGTCATGTGTTGTAGCCCCTGCTAAAGCTGCACAAATCAAGAACAATTGGGCAAGAAGCACCTGCTTTTTCTGTGATTGAGAGCTTTGTGTTTCCTTTAACCTGGTATTTTACTAACAAGCATTCCTTTTGTTGCCCATAAAATGAATGACTTCTGCTGACTCCAGAAGACAGGTACTTCATTACCTTGCATATAAATAAGGGAAATGAGAGTGACACTTGGAAGAAAATAACATGAGTTTATTTGCAAATGGAATCTTGGTCATAAGGTGCTCCTCTTAGCAAATTGTAAGCAGAAATGAAAAGTCTGGGTTCTGGAGACTGCTCATGAATTTATCATGACACCACCTATTTCTTCCCAAGACTTTTTGAGTCAGTTGTAGATATGTTGGCAATTCTCTTGCATCCAGCTTTTGTCTCAAAGGCCAGCATTGCCTTGCCTACCAGCCTGATCCTATTAGAGCACATTTCTATATGGGTTTGTTATTTAAAGTGATGTGTATTTTCTTTACTGAAAGCTACAAAATCAACAGGCTCCTCTGCATGTGATTTCCTCCTCTTCTATTGCCAGTAATACCATCTAGAAAACTTTTTAAAAAATATAATTTTGAAACCAATATTTAAGATATACAGAGCCAGCTCCTCATTTATTGAGAGGACATGGATTTCCTCTCCGCTGCCCTGCAATTTACATCTCCAGGTAATACTTTGTCTTGGTACTTGAAATTTGTTCATACATGCAGAAAGCTACAACTGTAACTTCCTGTTTAGTTTCTGGCAGAACAAATTGTGTATAATATTTGTTAACTGATTTATTCTTTCCTTTGGAAACTATGCTATCTAGGGAAATATCCCATCTTTTTAAACTGACTTTAAGTAACAAAATTGACCTTAAATGTGGAAATATAGATACATTCTTGCAAGAACTAAGAGCTCAGAGAAAATACAGTTGTATATTTTGCTATATCTTAAGAAATATTTCTGGTTAGAATTTAGATAAGTAATATTTTCAGTCAAATTTTTATTTACAAAATTTGATAATGCATTTTAAAAAGAATTTTCAAAGACATTTTCAGAATTTGTGGTGTATATAAAATACACAACAGAAGTATACAAGGATTATTTTCTTTCCCTAGTGGTAACATGTCTCATTGAGTTTATGGAGAGGAAAATTGGCCTGTTTGGTCAAATATAGTTCTTGATTATCCATCAGATATGAAAGGGAGTTCTGTAATGCACTCTGAAAGCTTGCAAAATTAGGGTTTGTCAGAAGGGAAGGTGAATTTCAAAAGCAATAATTTGCTTTCAGTGGCAACCTGGATTAGTTAGGCTGTGAACTGACTTTGAATTCCTGGTGATATAAAAGGAGGTAAATCCAGCTTCCAGCTCTTATTCTGTAGCAATTTTAAGGTACAGACTATTCTGAAGAAATGACTCACTGACTGCAACATGTAGAAATATGGTTTCTATCGTAGGTCAGGTCTTGACTATGTTAAACATGTGAAACTTTGATATCTAGGTCAAATACTGTACAGCTGTAAAAGAGCAGGTATGTCCTGTGATCAGGAAAATTAAGTATATAAGTGGTTGCACAATTTCATGGCACACCACCCATATAATATCTCAGTAATCATGACTGGAAGTAACAAACAAGTATGTGAGAGGAACAAGGCTTGCATCAGAAAGCATTTTGGTGATTTAAGAGCAAATACTAGGAGTTAATTATAATTTAGAAAAGTTCCAGTCTTATTCTTATTAAAACCAATGAAAGCTGACAGGCAGCAAGATTAAGCTCGTAGTGCCTTTGAAGGATCTTAGTTTTAGTGCTGTCATTCAAATTCTTCACTTTGCCTCAGAACATGTACAGCATAAGCACCACAAAGAGCAGACAAATGTCAGATCACCAGAATAGCTCAGTGATGACACAGTAGGGTCACCTTATGATAGAGGAATGAATTTGTTCTTTCTGTCTTTTCTGAGTTGATCAACTGGGCTTCTGGTTGTGACGGTGTATGTGGTTTAGACACCTGTTCACTAGGAGCAGGGCCAAATCCACCAATTAATTTCATAGCTACCTGTGAATGTTCACTGCTGACTTCTAAAGGTACAATCATAAGCTTGATGATGGCTGCTCTCAGTTCAGGAGTTGTAATAAATTGTACAGACTTACAGTGGTTGTGGTATAGTTAAATTTTCAATATGGCAAAGCAATTTGAAGAGTCTGCCTAATTTCTCTGTATACTTTTTACTAGCTCTGGAGAAAATTTTTCAGAGGCCAGGACTGACCCATCAGAATGTACATTCAAAGTAGCTAATAAGCAATCCCTTTATTATTTATAGCGCGATCATTCATAAATGTATTTAAGAAAAGGGATGATCTATTTTCTACATGTTCCTTAAAGGGATTCCATTTTAGCTTCAATTGTAATTTTTACCTTTTTCAGTAGAATTTATTGACACAATGCCTAGCACAAGCCCTAGATTTTGCATCATCCTTTTGTCTGCAAGCATATTCACCAGCCGCTTAATTTGTCATAGCCCTGGAGGTATCAAAACTAATGAGCTTTGTTTGAATAGACTTTTTCCAGTTCATCTAGCACACTTTGGGGTAATCATTCAGTTTCTGTTTGCTCCTGATGTGAAGCATTGTGGGAAATATAAGAAAATAATGGTTAAAAAAAAGCAGTATAAATTGTTAACAGCCACATTCTCTGAAAAGCCCTAAAGATGTTATATTTTTAATTTCACTATTTATTGAAGGATTGTGAGTACCTTAAGTACAATCATTACAAGATAATATCAAAGGAGAATCTGATAAAATGCTATTTTTCAATTAGCTCTGAGTTTAATACTTTGCTTTTTTAAGTATTTCACAGCTAACAAATCTTTAAACAATCTAACCTTTCAGGATTTGGAAGTGGACAAGATAATAACTATGAATACATAATATTGCAGCAGTGGTAAGGGTTTAAAAATCTATTACTGGGATTACATACAGGAATACCTTTTATTGGTCAGACAATTGCATTTTCATTTTTATAAAGCATTTCCCTATACTCGGTATTATACCACAGAGATACACAAAAATGGAACGCAGAGGTGTGCACTGCATAAGTAATTTGTGAAAGTGTCAGATACTCTGTACGACATATGCTTTTAATCTCAAATTCCTAGGAAGATTTGTCCTTCTTGCCAATTAGGACAACATTTGTGGTTTATGTTATTTTTGCCTCGTATGCTCTAGAATAATATATCTTTAACTTATAGAAAATTTCCAATTATAGAATAAGGGGTTTCAAATTCTTTTTTAAGTTAGAGCAATGAGGACAGATTCCCTAGAACTTTTGGTTAGTTTCTTCTAAAAAAAAAAAAGAACCTGGTAGGCCAGGCTCTAAATTTGATTGCTAAGCAGCTCATTGAGTCATTATTTTTCAACAGGATATAATAAGCAAATGAAACTTACTGTGTGGTAACTTTGCATCAGTAAAGCATAACACTTCTAAATAGCCCATTACAATCTAAAAAGGGTTGTTTCATATGAACAGTCCCAGGACCTCTTAGTATATTTTCATATTTCTCATTATAAGTTGATTTGATGAAAAGATCTTTCTGTAAAGCAGAGTGAAGAAGAGGAGGAAAGGAGGTGGAGGAAGAAATGGAAGTGCAAGAGAGGAGGGAAAGGGCAGGAGTTATTTGCTTTTTAAATCAATTGTAATCTCATTTGGAAACTTTTTGTAATGCATTGTCATATTGAGATGACTTGGAAAAAAGCTAGCAGGAGAAAGCATAAAGTTAGCTGAAACTCAGCCTACCTGAAAGTGAGATAAGTAGAAGCTGTGGCAAAGGCTGTATCTTTCTTTATTAACTGATTATTATTTTATATTGATACAGCACAGTGCAGTGCCCTACAGAGATACCAATGCTGCCATTGAGTAAGACATCCTGAGTATCAGAAACAGTGCTAGGTTCATGAGGTTTATTTTACATCTCAGTTGGTCTAATTGGTATAGTTGAAGTTTTATACTAAGACAGCTACAATATTTCTGTACCCATATCTGGTCTTCCACCTTTGTAGCTCTTCCTAGCTGCACTATGCTATGTAGACATGCATTTAGTGACACAAATCAGTTTGCAGCCCAGGGCTTCTATGGGTTCCATGTGTGATATTGAGTACTTAGATGGCATTGACAAGCAGTGTTTGTCTTCTCAGAGATAGAGCTATAACTTCTGCCTGTTGCCTTCACTGGCTTATTCAGGCTTTCATCACTTTTGAATTGGATTGCTGCTGTGAAATCTCCTGTCTTGGAGGTCACTGGAAGGCAGTTCAGAATACAGAATGCACACTGTCTTATATGTATGGCTAAGCCATGTTCAATAAGTACAGTAGTTCACATAGTTAAGAAAAACATAGTTTTGATTTATACTTTACGTTATGGCTTGGTCCTTATGTATTGTAGAGTTAAGATTTGCTAAAGAGCAGTCTCTTGATTTGTATATCTGGGGACAGGGAAGGGATCATTTTCAAATAAGAAACATGCCCAGAATAACTTACAATACAATTGAAACATGTGAGGGTGCAGCACCTCTGGCTTCTTATCATATGGGAAGGCACAACACCTTTTCCTCCCTTACTATTGCTTAAATGTTTAGGACCAAGATGTGATTTTAAATCACTATTTAGTGCAGCTTAATTGAACCTTTTGTGCTAAACAGTGACCTACTCTCAAATCTCAGTCATAGAAACAAGAGCTTAGAGGGACTGCATTCACAGAGGATGTCCAGGAAAAAGATTTGTCTAAAAATTCTTCCTGAAATGTTTTCTCTGAGAAAAGCCAGATGCTAAATCAAACTCAAAAGAAATCTGAGAAAGAATTGTTTTTGTGAGGCAAATTCTGTACTATCTATTTTCAGGATTATGTTTGTTTTTAATGCTTTGTCTTTCCTCCCACAAACTCTGCTCTTTCTTTTTTTCCCCCTTTTGTTTATTTTTATTTTATTTGATTGTTTGCATTTATTTATTTAGTCTCTCTCTACTGTGTCTGGTATATTCTCAAGAATAAATGAATTCAGGTAACCTCAGCATCATATCTATGTGGGTTCTCCTATTCCAAAGTATTTATGTAATTTCATGGAATTAAACTGGTGATTTACAGGTTGGATTAATATAAAGTAGAACTCAAAGTACAGGGTTATGAAACATGTGTCTTGAAAACACATCCATGTTACAGTTATAAAATCGTTTCATGAGAAAGGGTGTTAAAATATTAAATAACGGTGTCTGTTCTTTATCATGACATGTATTTAATGCACTTTTTATTGTCTCTACCACTTTTAAAAAAATTGCTTACTTGAAACATTTAATTACAAGACCAGTTTATTGTAATTGGAGTAGATCTACACTCTTTCTTTAACTTCCAGTGTTATGTATACCCTTGCATACAGGTTAAAGTTTATGCAAAATTTTTAGGACCCCTTAAGGTGTTGTTGAATATTTCAGACAGATTTCTATTACTTCCCTAGAAGTTTGGCACAGAAAGAATATGCCATGTTTTATAGTTTGCTTAATTTGTTGAATATGTTATTGGGGTTCAGTGCTAGGCAGATCCTTTAATATATTGTAAGAAACAGCACATTATTTCTAAACCACATAACTGAAATAACAGCAACCTCCAGCCCAAACAGATGGACATGTCTCCACTGAGAACTCGGGGATTTGAGAGGAACACTGGGTGTAATGCTGTCACTTTTGCTTTGTGAAGTGTGGAGGATTATGGGAGAGTGGCTGACATCCAAGGAAACAATAGAACTATAGGGACAAAAAAGCCAAAGGATGGGATAGAATTTGACTTTGCAAGATGCTTAAAAAGCATTTTTGAGCTATGCCACAATTAGAAAGGAGCTTGGAACCAAGAATAAAGACTTCCGTGTTCCTTGTAAATAAACATAACTGAGTAACTCTGTCATCAGACTGCGCTTCTAAGAGAAACAAGCCTGCCTGAACTTTAGCTAATCACTCAAGGAAAAAAAATAATCATTTAGAGAAGTACATACTCTCTATATTCAGGGACTGCCATGCAATATTGGGTTACACAAAACATTTGTTCCTCAGGATAACATGATTGCTGAGTTAAGTAAACATATGTCATCTCAGGCCTTCAAGACTTCATCATTTCTGTCAGACACTTGCTCTACTGTTCCTCCTCCTCTGGTGGATGTTACTTGTGGTATTTAGTCTTTTTGGGTTTATTATGGTAATAGTTTGATTTTTATAGCAGTGGGTGTAGATATTGTTCTTGATACACTTGTGGAAACCTAAATATGGGTAGATCTGAGGGGGTTTTTGCAGTCTGAAGTAGCTCACACTCCTAAGTATTAATGTACTGATGAGTTTGAATAAGCTGTTGAGTAAAACAAACCAATTTGGTCAAATTGACTATCTGTCAACTTATGTTAGAAATTTGGAATATTTGGTTTGGCATATCTGGGACAAAGTTGCTAAAAAATGCTGGTAAAAGCACCAAACTCCTTATGATTAGACACTTGGTTTTCAGCAGTAACAAAAACATACCAGAAAAAGTCCCTAAAAGGAACAAATTAAAGGTTGTGGTCAACCTCATGACTTTGCCTTTGCTTGAATTACTACCTGATTAACAATCATTGCAATGATAGAAGGTGTTAGTGCAGACAAGCTTAAAATTTTTGATGGTGTGTTGTTTAAAGCTCTTTATGAGCTCCCTCTACTTCAACATTTCTATTTTTTGCCATGAAATAAGCTTTTAGATCAGCACCCTAAAATGTTTACATTTTCTAATACTGGAAGGATCTGCTTCGATCAGAATTTAATTTTGCTATAATATATTTTTTCAGTGAATAAATTTATACAGTTGTAAGTAGACAATTACTTTTAAAATATGTAAGGTCTTACAGACTTTTAATTAAGGTTTTTCTAATTAATATACCAAAATAATTCCAATGTTTTAAATAAAAAAATGTATATATTTTTAATTATGCAGGTGATTTGTTTTCCATGTGAATAATGCCTGTGAAATCAGTGGGGCTACTGCGAGAGGCAATCCAAATATAGGCTGCTTATACCTATTTCCTGCTTTGTGGCTTTGTATGCATTAATGTGTCAGGAGGGGGCAAAGCATGGCACTGATGTAGAGGTGGAGCACTGTGGGCTGAAGGCATGTATTTTTGCAGATTTGGGCCTACAATGGCATAATACTTCCTAGACCAATTTTTGCTGAACATAAAGATGTAATGCAACATCAGTGAATCCTTTAGAGCAGTCTGCTTGGAAGACTGTTGGTACACACCATTTGTGGAATGTATTCAGTGGAGAGAAGCAGCCGCATAATGGCTGAAGGGAAGTATTTATTTGTTTATTTAAAACCTACTGTGAGATATGAATGCTAGTTTGACATTGCAGTTGAATTAAATCCTATAAAACTGGCACAGATTATAGCACTATTGTTTAGCTGACAAAAATGTATGGAGTACAGTGGACACTGACTCACGTTGGCAGGAATCAGCTTTAGGGAATTCTGCTTCACCAAACAGATCTCTTTACTTCTAATATTTGACAGCATAGCCATTCAAAGAAATCAAAGATGAAAAATATGAAAAAGGAGGGATACTTTAGAATAACTACCTTCTGGTAGCTGGAAATGAAATCAGATATTAATTCTTAGAGAAACATAAAATTCAAAACCTCTGAAAGAAGAAAAAATACAAATGTATTTTTTATGAAGACTTTTGCTAAAACCTTGGAGGTCTTCCTTCATTCTAACATCCAAAGGTGAATATGAAATTTGTTGCTAGAAAATTATGTATCATTGTGGAACTCGTATAAGATGCACTCAACAGTTAAATGGAATTTTTATCTGTAATCTTACAGAAGATTTATATAAATTACCTTATGAAAACATGGTAATAGAGGGAAAGAGTACCAAAAAAGTAACAGCAGAATTGTCAGAAGACACGAGGAAGCTTCAATAGTATGTAAGATACATTGTGAGTCTTGATTATTGTACACGTGTTTTAAAAAATTCAAACATGCATGGCTGCATGTATTGTGTAATTTCTGATGCTAGAGGAAATCCAGACCAATGGATTATTTCCTTCTTGAGTAATTAATGCAAACATATAGTATAAAGAAGTTTGGAGTAACAGAAAGTCTGTTAGCCTTTGGTTTTCTTCTGTAATATGTTAAGATGTATTTGTTCGCATATCTAACATATAGAATATCTCAAATATACAGGAAGGGTTAGCTTAGTAGCAGTAATTCATGAGAGCGAGTGTGGTGGTTTCTGAAAAATGCTGGAAATTTAGGAGAGGATGGCAAAACTCTGTGTCAAACTGACATGGAATCAAAAGTCAGTGTAACATAGAACATGTTACACTGCATTTCCAGCATTTCCAGTGGCTTCCAGATGGCCAGGGGGCTGGAGCACCTTCCCTCTGAGGACAGGCTGAGAGAGTTGGGGGTGTTCAGCCTGGAGAAGAGAAGGCTCCAGGGAGACCTTAGAGCGGCCTCCCAGTACTTAAAGGGGGCTACAGGAAAGGTGGGGAGGGACTCTTGATCAGGGAATGTAGGGATAGGATGAGGGGTGTTTTAAAGTGAAAGAGGGTAGATTCAGATTAGATATAAGGAAGAAATTCTTTCCTGTGAGGGTGGTGAGACACTGGCACAGGTTACCCAGAGAAGCTGTGGCTGCCCCCTCCCTGGCAGTGTTCAAGGCCAGGTTGGACGGGGCTTTGAGCAGCCTGGTCTAGTGGAAGGTGTCCCTGCCCATGGCAGGGGGGTTGGGACTAGATGATCTTTAAGGTCCCTTCCAACCCAAACCATTCTATGATTCTATGATTTTCTTTGGTTTTCTAGGAAGAAACTACATTACTTTCCCTATGCAGTTTTGCAGAGGACATTAGCAAGAGCAACAAAATAAAGTTCCTCTGGATCTTGCAGTAGAACTATTGATTATCCTTATATTGCTTGTGGGTGTTTCATTAACAGAATTACAGATGGGTTTCTCACTTGAGGTCTGCTGTGAATGTTGAGCCTTGGAAGTGACGTAATTCCCACTTTCTGTCCCTATTTCTGGTGATCTATGCAGAATGGTTCTTCAGCGGAGGGGGTTTGGTTTCTTGCTGCTGGAACTCCTTCTTTTGCATATACATCCTAAAGGAACATAACTGACTTGAAGAGGGGAATAGTACTGTTTGGATAACTGTCTCTCCTAATTTATTTTTTTTTTAAATGCCATTAGAACTTAATCTGTAAGAATGTAAGATTTTGTTTCTACTGAGTGATGTTAAACTACACTGAAGTTTGTATATTTTTGTGATTATGGATATTCAAATTAAGTCAAAGGTGCTCGTAGCCTTTGAAAGCCATATCTTTTAAATAAAGCAACTGTTTTGGCTAAGCTTGAGCAGAAAGTTAAAATGTGTGTTTGAAATAGGTCTCCTCATCTATTGCATTTGTTAGTTCCAGAATGGATAAATGCAGATGAAGAAGCAATTAGCAGTGTAATATTTTAGAGAACTTAGTAGTTTTGCCTTGGTTATCCTGCTGGAATGCCAGTTTTCAGACAATCATCACACTTGAACTTGGTTTCTGATACTCATTTGAACAGGGGCTGAGGGATATTAGCCAGCCAAGTGCTGCTCTGATGTTGGTATTCTGTAATATTTATGGTTGGGGTAAGGTAAGCTGTAATCTAGGAGGATGACATTAACTTGTTAATAAGGATAATAGTCAGTTGATGCCAGCACCTCAATTAATGATGTGGGAGCATGGTAATTACAAGAATGGAAGTTCTTGCTTTAATGCCCAGCTTTCAGGTTCTGGAGAGCTGCATGGATGGCTGTTTTCAAGATACATGGTTAACAGCACATTGTATTATTGGTGGCTTCTGACTTGTATTTAAATGTGTACCTGCTCTTAGTCTACGTGTGGGGTTTTTTTACCAGTTTATCCTGTGTTGAATCAACGCTTTTTTTCTCCACTTTTCTTTGTTATGCCATCCTGTTCATTCTGAGGTATGTTTTCATAGGGGAGTTTAAAATGAGTTTCTTGACACATGTATTCTTTAGCTAATTCTGAACATGACATAAAAAGGAATCTTTTTCTGCTACAGTAAATATTTTTGTAATACAGCATGCTTATTTAATGTAAGTAGGTTTCTGAGATACTGTGCAAAATGGGACCCAATTTTATTAGAGTAGCCTAAAGAACTGAATAAATCCTTTAAGCCAATTGTATAAAAATGCAAATTTAAGTCAAGCAATTAAAACCAGATAGAAATTAGAGATTTGGATTTTGCAGAGCAAGCTTTCCACAGCCACTGCCAGATTACTATGCAATTTATCTGGATTCTGTCAGCGATAGTCAGACTAGATTTTGATAAAGAGCAGCAAATCTGTCCCTCCGTAGCTCCTGTGACTTGCCGCAAATTTCATTCAAGTTGAAGCATCTGTACAATCCCTTGAATAATTTGGAGTTAATCATTTGTACTTCACAGCCTCTGATAGGTCTTAGACTTGGGGGGTGGGAACAGATTTGGCTTTTTAATCGCCTTGTATATTGTACAGCGTGAGATAAATGACACAGACTGTCTGAAATCTACATTCTTGCTTCTGATGCAAAACTGTAATTAATTTTGTGCAGTGTTTCAGAATTGATCGTGGTCACTTGAATTTCTAATTTTTCATTCACTTCAAAGACCTTTTTTTTAAAAGAATGTGTTTAGAGTGTGTGAATGCTCTCTGATGCTAGTGTACTAAATGACTATTTTACGCCTCTTTTTCAATAAGGTGAAACAGAGGTCAAGGCATGTGGCTCTTGTTTATCTCTGTCCCAGCCTGCTTCAGGATGTATTTTCTGACTTATAGGAAATACAATCAAACTTATGAAATTACATCTAAATACTTAGACTGCACAGTATTCACTTCTGTGCCTTGTAGAAATCCAAAAGGCTTCTTTCAGAAATCCTTTTCAGTATAAAACAATTAAGCACAATTTAGGCAATAATTACCCTAATTAACTACACTATAATGTTTGTATTCAAGATTATAGAAACATTGTATCTGTTCTCTACTGCAATAATAACAAGTCTTCCTAATTTCTCTGTATTGATAGCACTTGTATGTGCTTCTTTGTTTGGTATATTTCACTGTAAAAATATTTGTCAGTGAAAGATTGAACAATATGAATGAATTTGATTATGCCATTGTCAAAAACCCCATGCATCACAATTTCTTGTTTTTAATCACTACTGTAAACCTCACAGCCTGAGGGCATAGTTTTAATTTGGGTGCCTTACTAATGAAAAGAAAAAAATAATTGTTTTGCCTGGATTTAATAATAAGCAATAAAATCAGCCAACCAGATTTTACCTCTGCATTCAATCTCTTTTTTATTATAAAACATTTTTGTCCTTTTTTTAGATTACAGGCGTAGATACCGAACATTTTACTAATAAATATTTCAGTTTGCTTATGAAGGCTAATGCTGTCATCTGAATATGGAATTATATTTCTTTCATGCTTCATTATCATTTCATGGTAGTAATGACAGTGAGGCGATGGAATATTTACAGGCTTTTCAGAAGACATTTATCCAATACATTTCCCTGAAGGGCACCTAGGCTTAAAGATACATTATCCTTTTATAAAACACTGCCCAGAATCCCAATTTCTGAATCAACCAATCAGAACTTGTTTTGCAGCAGTTACTGCTAAAACCCTCAAGCCAGTCTCATATTAATCCTGTGAATCTGGTGTGTGTGTGAGTGGAGGGCTGGGGAGGAGGAGAGAGGTAGCATTCAGTCCTGAATCATCAGGCTTGGTATTTTAAGTAAAATATGTTATTTCTTCTGTATTTAGATAGTTTTTCAAACCTGTACTTAGAACATTTCATTGGAACTGGGTAGACTGCAGTAGTAAAGAATGGTTGTTCAAGTTCAGATGTATCTTTTATTTAAAATTTGTTAGACTTTTGCATTAACTTACAAGAAATAACCTTGTCTGTTGTATGGTTGTTAAATGAGCAGATTCCTTGGATCTCTGTTGCTGTACGTAAATACATTGCATGAATCCATTTTATTCTAGAAGTATTCAGGCATTCAATCTGTTGCTCAGTAGTTGGGTTCTCTTGCAAAGAGTTTTGTTTGCTTTTGTGTAAGGCTGCTGTAATAAGCAGCACCTATTTGTGTCTATGTAAGATTATTTTTAAATAAGGGAAGAAAGGAAAAGTTTTACACTGCTATAATACCTTTCATCCAAAGGGCTTCATAAGAGGCAGTGTGTTACAGAGATTATTATGTTGGAATATGTTACAGGATCAAGATTTTGCTTCTGCTACTGGCCTGCTATACTGGTATGTGTCTACACTGCATTTGGCACAGCAATATAGAGATTTCTTTTCAGATTCTAAAAGAAGTCTAGCTGAGATACCACACAGCTCTGTAGGAGCTAATATACTCTGTGCCTTTTGTTAAAGCTAACTCGAGGATATCTGCTATATGGCAATAAGTAATTTAGACATAACATGCACACTATTGAAATTAATACAGTGGAAAGATCCTTATACTGGCAGTCCCTGGTACTGAACGTACTGTAAGGTGGCAAAAGGTGAACTTTTTAGTGAAAAATGTAGAACAAATCTTTCTTAGAAAAAAATCTGCTGTAATAACAATGCAGAATTATCTCATCTAAGAGACAGACATCCTACACTGCATGCAGCTTACATTATCTCTCTCAGAGGGTTGATTATATAAATTTCTCCATCCAGGAGTTCTAATTTAGAGCTTAAGAATACTGAGGTATTTCAAAGTTTATGCAATATTTGCCACTGAAATAATTGGCATATACCATCTGTTACCACATGCACATATCGAAGATACTGCATTTTATCCCCAGAAGGGGTGTAGAAAACATGCATGTCTGCCAAAAAAGTTGAGTAGCTCTGGTGAAGTAGTTTGAAGTTATGTTGATGCTCTTTGGCAGCTAATCTCAGTGCTTCTGGTAGTCCTGTAAGCAGGCACTTTTGCTCCTTTCCTAAAATGTAAGTTTTAAAATTCCATGGGCAAGTCACTTTGGGGCATATTTTTAGTGGGCTTGAGACTCAGTTCTTTCTCTGACAATTTGATCTTCGTTTTTGCACACATTAAACAAATTTCAGAGCAAGAATAAAATAAAATAAATATCTGCATATTTTCCGCTCTAACTGCTTGTTTTGTGCCTGAGAACAGATAATTAGAGATAAATGTGCTCAGATGTGCACCTGCATATCAATTTGGCTGCAAAAATAATTTGTTGTGCAGTTTCCAGTGTCTATCAATGTAACAGCTACTTCACAAAGAGGATTTACCAGGTCTTGAGCTCCAGATGTTGTTGAAAGAAAAGCACAAGTCTCCAGTCTATACAGAAAGAGCTCGTAAGGTGAGACCAATATATTCTCTTTTCTTTGACAGGATTAAAAGATACGCATACAGTAACCTGACCACTGATTTACAAATTGCTAGTGATTCTTGAGCTAGCTTGTGTTCAGGTCTGGTTAATTTAGAAGATTCCTTTGTTTCTGCAGTCTTTGAGCATCTTTCATGCCCATCACTATGGTCATGCCCAACACTATTCTGATAAAATGAGAATTCTTTGTGTACCTTTCGTTGGCACTGAGCACTTCCTCTTATTTTCACAACATCAGAAAAAAAGACACCTGACATTTGAGCAGAAATTACTCTTGGTGGCTGTTAATCCCAGCAAAACCACAAAGCTGTTCCACAATACAATTTATTTCCCAGTTAAAAATCTTGGGTATATCTTCACTAATGCTGTTGTTTTCTCTGTAGTCTCCACTGAAATGCTTAATAATTTCTAATGTCTTCTAGATTACTAAAGCAAGATTTTTGTGTATACTTGTTGATGTTCTGTCTGAAGACTATAGATATAAACATGATGCGAGTTACGATTTTCACAGGCTGTTTGTGTCGGGTTTGCGAATTTCAGTGCAGTTGACGTTCCGGTAATAGTAAAGTTGCTGTTTTGCATATCTTCCTTTGTTTGGAATACCTATAGCTGTAGTAGTTTGAGATACTAATCTAATGCTGTTCAATAACTGGTTTATAGAATGGTGGCTGTACCTCTGTGCACTGTATATCAACATTGTTAGCAGAGTGCTGGAGGTACTTTGGAGCACTGTCTGAGGAGAAGGTGCCAACGTGATGGTGGATTATGGATTCATAATACATATCATGGCTTGAAATAGATGTATAGTTTGGTATGAGTGGCAAATAAAAGGGCAGATCTTTAAAAAACCTGACTTCTGTCTAAAACCCCTGCCCTCCTCCCAAATTTAGAACTTGAATTATTGGGCTAAATTTAAAATGCTTAGATTCATGGTTTGGGGAGGTGCAGAAAAAAAATGATTTCTGTGAACAATCGTCTTAATAAATAGCCTCATATTTTGTCCTTTTTGGTTCCTCTCCCCTCAGTCTACAGAAATGTCTGTCCTTGAAGATTAGGTGCTCTGGATGCATGCAGATCCTTAGTTGTCGTAGTGGGAAGGATAGGTCTGCATGACAATTGCTCAATATATTAGATACCTATAGGGTTCACTTAGTGTGAATATTTCCGAGAATTAATATTTGGAAGCAGCAGCATGAGCTATTTCTAAGATCTTTCAGGAAAAAACTTCCCTCTTTATGATTTACTTTGAAGAATAACACTTTCTTTCCAGAACTTGTTTCAGTAGGTTGGCTTTAAGAGCATCAAAGGAATGAGACCTCTCTAAAGTGAACACTAAACTGAAGATATATTTGATTACAAAGGGGATTGTGCATAACAGTAATTTGTATCTCTAAATAACCTCTCATGCAGTAGATTTACAGTTGAGATGTGTGAGGGGGTGTGCCTCATGCTACAGGATCATAAAACTTGTAGATAAAATGCAAGATATTGCTAGAGCATGTCTTTCACCCCTGTGAGTGCTAGGTATCTCATCCTACAGTAAGGCACTTTTTTTTAAAAAAAAAAAAAAACAAAACACCAAAATCACAATCAAACAAAAAATCCGAGGCAAATACATTTAAATTTAAGCAATCAGGTTTAAACAATATTTAAAAAAGTACGAAGTTCTGCTTAAAACAAAATTTTTGCATCTGCAACTTAGTTCTTCCTGAATAAAAAAGTGAGGTATAGATGACAACAAATAAAATCCAATAATCCAACTTACTTTCAGGTGTAGGTAAGAAAAATGTTGCAGGGTGATGGGCACAAAATTATTCAAACACATTGATTGCTTGCTCAGATCATTAGAGAGCCATGCAAAGAGGAAAAAAAAAAAAAAAAAGAATTAGTAACTGTTATGGTGTTTGCAGTAGGAAAATCTTTTGCAGGCTGTGAAAGATATCGCTCCTTGCCTGAGCAAGTAAACTACTTGAATGCTACGGGATGTTGTTATTTTGGTGTCACTAGTCTGGTATAATCTGTCTCTAGTTTTGGGACTGTTGTAACTTTCTCCTTTCCTCAGGATGAGCCCGTTAGCATGCATTGAGTGCCCACTGTAATCTTGATTTCTCTTCCAGTTGTAGATAACAAGAAAAATGTTATAATTACACTAGACAGGGTTCTGAAATTGTGATTATCTAAGTAATATCTTAGTAATTTTGCAACACAGGATTTATCCGATTTTTCTTTTCTTAAGAGTCAAGAGACTACTTTTCACCTTGTGGTTAACCAGGAAAAGGGGCTAACCTCAAGCAAACACCTGCCCCCAGTACCCATCCCTTAAACCTCCTGATAAATCCTAAGCAGCAACATATGACTGTTATTACTCGAGAGAATTTGAACTCATAACATTTGAGATGAAAAAAAGGACTCAAAGCTGCTCACCAATCAAGAATGAAACATTTCCACTCTGCAAGGCTTGCCTCAACAAAGAATAAATCTGTAAATCATTAACCGTATTTTTCCTTCCTTCCCTCTCCCCCTCCACCCGGAGTGTGCGTCACCATGTGTACCGGTTTAAGGCAGACACAACCCCTTGTAAAGTCATCATGGCTGGAATCTGATACAGCACTTGCTTTAAAATCCACTTTGATCAGTGAACATTAACCAAAGTGTCGACAAAAGGTCATTTGGCCTCAGGGAAGAAATAGAAAATTTTATGTACAGAACACATTGCAGTGAGTACAGGGTCATTATAACTATGAGAATAGCTGTTGTGTGGGGGGTTTTTTTTGGTGGTGGTGTGTTGTTTTTTTTTTTTTTGTCCATGGCTACTATATGACTTTGAACTTGGCATGGCAGCACAGGCTGCTGAAGCAAAAACTCCTCCCTCCAGTGATCACATGAGCCCCTGTGGATTCTTGACAGGGCCAGTAAAGAGCTGTGTCCCACAGCAGATATCATATTTTTGACATAGGACTTCAATTGCAAAAATGTTGATGACCAGTGCAAATGTATTGATTTGTTTTTTTTCCCTCAATAGACCAAAGTGTTGTTTGTAGTTAGAAGAGGAGAAGAAAGCTAGTGAAACAGAGTTGAATCTACTTCTTAGAAGCCTGGGTTATCAAACTCATTAATCTACATGTCAAGAGGCTAGGAATGAATAATTGTGTGTAGAATTTATCTGCCAACATGATAGCTACTTTTCAGCTCTCTCTTCAGAGCTCTTTCATTGTGCTTGGCTTTATTATATGCTTTGTCTTTTCTATTTCTAGTCTGTTGGGGAGGTATAGAAATATGTACCTCAGCACTACAGAGGACAGTTGCTTTGAAACATGACACTGGTTAGTTCTTTGCATGCACATTTATTCTTACCTAGGTGTTTAAGCATCAGGGTAGCTTGCAAGATTTACTCTTTGTTCAAATGTTAATTCTTAGCATTATGAGTATTATTCCACAAGAAAATCACCTTAGAGGTAACATCTTTGTGCCATTTTTGACAGCTTTGTGGACAATATAGGCTGTTTTATTAAAATAGTGTTCTTGTTGGTAAAGCTTATAAATGATGAGGATTCAGAGCATTTTATAACAATGATGTTTCAAGAATCTCAGTAGAATTGAGATGCTCTTTATTATTTGCTACAGGGATTTTCATTGCCATGGAAGACAAAATCCAGAACCAAAGCTGGTGTGGAGAGGGTGGTAGAAAGCAACATCTGTGAGGATGTGAAACTAATTTGAGTCAGAATATATTGTAACTAACTTTCTTTCTGAAAGAGCATTGTCCTGATTCTCAACTTGTTTTATACCAGTGTGGCAGTATGGTAGTTTAACTGATTTATCCAGAATTTCCTCTCTGTTCTGTTTAGACCAAATCTGCATGCCTTGGTCTTGCTTACTATGTGTGTTTTCAAGACAAAATGTTCATATGATTCTGATGCCAGAATTTTATTTCAAATGTATAGAATCTGGGAGCTGCTGGTCTTGGCAACTTCCTGGGTGTGTGTGGTGGTTTTTTTGGGGTTCTTTTTTGACTAAGATCTATGATAATATACCACAATTATGGCCTTTGCTGTAAAACCCATTAGGCCAGACTAGCCTCTATCTTACTGATACCCAGGAATTCATAGACGGGAGTAACGTGTATTGGTACTCACAGCAAAAATTATATGTGCTGTTGGGTGCTTCCTTTCTTTTGCCTGAGTGCTCTGAGGCATCTGTCCTGTTACTTGGCACAGCCAAATGCTTCATAGCGTTATTACCTGGGTGTTGCATTTCTATTCCTTTTCCCAGTTAATCTCTATGACACTGGTAGAAAAATTCAGCATTTGGCCCTTATTACACTGATATTACACTGTTTTGATTTGACTAGTCAAAGGTAAATAGTTTATTTTTAAAGGGTCATGAACAATGCATTCTCATATTTTTACCAAAAGATACTGTAACATTTGATGAACTGAAAATCTGTAATGAGAAAGGGACCAAGCTTTATATTCAGTGTGTATATGGTAACTCGGAACACTGTTTATTGTAACAGAATGAAAGTACTGCAAGTCTAAGTGGTTTCAACGATGTTTCCTTCATCCCAGGAGCATCTGAACCCAGCTTCTGCCTTGTCAGCCACATTTATGATGTGTTCATAATTAAATGTCCACGAAGCTCGCAGCATGCTGACCACAGAGGGGCCATAAGCAGTAAAGATAAATGAGAGAGAGAGATGTAATATTGCTTCACTTGTGGGTTTAGTCTGATGTTAAAGATTGTCAGTGATAATTATTAATATGTGACCTGGTTGAGTCTTTATGTGAACAATCACAATTTTAATAAAGTGGTAAACTCTGCTCTCTCTGTGTAATCTCACTCTATATTTAACTGGTTTACAATTAATTCTAGAATTTCAGGACAAATTTCAATTAAATAATATGGTAGCCTATTAATGTAAACATGCTGCTACTAACATTATTATTTAAAGCTTAAATAAGTCTAAAATTTGAATGAGAAATTGAATAAAATAAGATGAATAAGAAGAGTAAAAAGAATAGCTATAGTCTAAGTTGTGGTAAGGATCAAATCTAATTTTGTCACCTCAAACAGATCTTAGGAATCCTTCTTTGTTAATATCAATAAAGAATAGCTGGATGTGCTATACATGGCATTTATAGTCCTGTATCCTTATGCACCTAAACTCCATTTCACTGCAGTGTGTCCACTGACCTGAATGTTGCCAAAAATTCCTTCGTGGAACTGGAAAAATGCTTTGTTGTTACATTTGATATTTAAGACTTGCCACTTATCTTCCTCCTTCTGCTTATATCTCTCGATTTTATTTATAGACAATTGACCAAAAGATATATTCCAGCTTAGAAAATTAAAATACTCTAAAATAAAGGTATTTGCAAAGAAATTCCACCCTGTGACTGGCACACTGCTAAAAACTGGCCACTGACTATTTAAAAGTTCTTATCTCTCATTTATTTCAAATAATTGCAGTTGTGCAAGGGGGTGTTTTTGTTATTTATATCAGGAATTACACTGAGATACAAAATATTATTTTTGAAAGACCAGTGAGTATACCAAGGCAACAAGTTACTATATGTAATGCTGTTTTGGTGTTTTAAATTTGGAGCTATAGGAATGCCAGATGCTCACAGTGGTGCATCTGAATTTTGCTTCTTTTTTCCATCATTAAGGAGGTGGAAGAAAAAAGGGTGAATTGTAAAAATCAGGTATTTTTAAATTGTCTGCAAAGTTTTTAGAGCCAGTTACTTCTTTTGTTGTTACAAAACAACTAATGTTACAATTTTTCATATAAAGGATTATTTAATTTCCTATTCAGAAATAAATGTTATTTTGGAGCGTGCACGTGTGTATCTTTCAAAGGCAATACTTTAGAGCGGGAATTCCCATCTACTTTGCTGTATTTTCACATGCATAGCAGCTGCAGTTACTAGTTATTACTTACCTAGTTACCAATTACCCAAGTGCTTTGTAAATTCAGGATCAGATTCTGACACAAATATTTTTTCTTCATTTTATGATTGTTTTTTTCTGAAAGGTGAAAGGAAATTGTTCATCTGAGGGATAATAACTGTGATGACTGTGAGTAGGTAGAACCAAATTAAATAACAGATACGTCCCATCATGCTCTTACTGAGGAAGATAATGGATTTATTTGTGAAGCAAGATACTATGTAGCCTTAGTAAAAATAGGAGAAACTGTCTTAGAATTTTTTACTTTTAATTTGGGAAGAACAGTGGAAGCTGAGAGGTGAAAATTCTATTTATTTTAATTGACTGCAGGGCATAGTCTAAGCACAGAATACTATCAAACCATTTTCTGTTGCCTAATATGGGTGCTTATGCAGTAGCAGCTTTATGCTATTCTGCTATGTATTGAAATGTTGCTTGATTATCTGTGCTCTAAAAGGTAAGGTGTATCCCTAAGTCCAACCATTTCTTTAACTCACCAGTGTATGCAAACTGTTAATGATACTTATGTGTACATCACAATGGATAGTAGTTTTAAGACATTAATAAAAGTAATTATATGCACTAATATAGTAAAAAAAAAGGTAAAATTCAAGGAAATGTTTATTAAATGCATTCATTTATTGGAAATAAATGCTGTAGCGTTGTCTTTGTTTGGTTGATCAGCCCAAGCATTTTATCAAAGTTTGCCTGTCAGACTCGCATGTCTTTGCAAGCCTAATTGACGCTAATAGACTTGAAAAGAGGAGGAGTAAACTTAGAACATAATGCACATATAAAGATCCAGAGAATTCGTAACTAGTTATAAATGCATCAAAGTGCTTTCAAATGAAAAGCTTAAACAAAGGAATAACATTTGGATAATAAAGAAGTCCATTACGCTTAAATGGCTATGAACAGGTAAAAAAAAAAAAAAAGGTGTTCTGTCAAATCAATACTTGTAGTGTAAAATTAATCACACATTTGACAAGACATGATTCTGTGTTATTTCCACCTACTGTATCTGATTCCATCTGAACATCCATTATTAATAAAATAGTCTCTCTCAAGAAATTAATTATCCCAGAATAAATACTTCAATTTTTAAATAAAATGTAGATTTGAAATATTATTTCAAAATTCATGCAGTACAGATATTTCTCGTGAATATTTTTCTCCATCTCACTTAATAATTGTATCTTTCTCCCATTAGTTCTGTTCACATCCTACTTATCCTTTTCTTATTTTGCACATGACTCTTAACTGTGGCCTACATAGAAAAAGTCACTCAAACTTAATAGAGGCTGAGCACCCTTGATTTTAGGAGTACATAATATCAATCTTTTTTCTACAGATTTATTTTTTCATTTATTTATTTTCTACAATAAATGAGGACTATCATAATTGATTGCTGCTTTTGAATACCATAAACAGAGAGTTTATGAAAAATGCTGTTAGCGTTGTAAATGGTGATGACTCTGGGTGGTGGGAGGAAGCAAAATGAAAAGATCTAGTCTCGTTTCTCCTCAAGTAAATGAGAAGAAATATTGAGGAGAGTCAACAGTCATGACTATTTAGATTAGTATGTTTAAGAGTTTTGTGAGAGTCAGATCTGTAGGACTTGATTTGATCTTCCAAAGGAGGGGATACAAATCTCTAAAGTAAATTGCAACCTTACATTTTAATCCTGTGTAAGAAAGTCTTTTTCATCAGTAACTTTTTGGTTTATGTCTGTATTCCATAACCTTTTGAATAATTTTTATAATAACAGATTATGATAATCTGCATTTCTGCCTTGCAATCAACAATTTTAAAATAAATTGAAAAACACTAAGCATTTAATGTTAGGCCGATATAACTATAGCATTTTTGCTGTTCTTTTGTGTGTAACACTTAAAATCTGAAAAAAAACTGAATGAAACCAAATATTTAATGCTTACTTCTGAGAAGTAACATATCTAAATCATGGTTATTCTGTAGCTTTCAAAATTGTAAGTATTGGGATCTGTTGTTCATATATTGTTCACTGGACTATATCTACATCAGTGGATTGCTACTCCTCCATTTTTTTTTTGACTATTTGGGTAATAAAGTCTAATGAGATAATGGAAGTACACTTTTTTTTGTTGAAACATATTAAGTTCTCATTGACAAACTTTAGAATGAAAATGTGTTAAATTCCATTCTTTTGTAGTAGACATTTGACTGTGCAGTTACTTTTACATTATTTTATAATGTTGACAATTTTATACTAGATATTCAGAATTCATTATAATAATAGAGCATTGTTCATAAGACACATTTGCCTATGTGCTAGATAATGAAATATGATAATATACTTTGCAAGACTGCAATGTAATAAAAGAGTTCAGATTTGCTATATAAATGTAAAGAAGTAAATAAAATCCCTGCAGATGATATATTTTATTCCCAGTACACATTATATACAATAAGCAAAGTGTTCACAGTGGAAGTTTTGAAAAGTGTCCAACTGGCTTATGAAGTTTTACTGGCTTTTTCAACTGTTATCGTGAGACATGTGATGGGATTTAAGTTTAGACTCTTATAAGTACACGTGCCATTGACTGTCAATGTGTAACTATCGAAATTCTTAGCTAACTAGCTGCTACTGAGAAAAATTCTCCTTCCTTACCGTAGATATCCGATAGATAGATGGTTAATCTAGAGGACAATAGGTTAAAATTATGGCCTTGTTGAAGTTAATGGAAAAATTGACATTTTCCTGGCTTGGGTCAGGATGTATTATAATGCCAACTTGAACTGTAATTTAAATTGGAACAGTTGGTGTCAAAACCAATAAATAAATGTATTTTAAAAAGAAAACAAACCCCAAAGTAGCAGATGTATGCTGTCAGGCATTGGCCACAGTGGCTACAGTAAGGAACTGAGTGGAAGCCAATGCTTGGAATATCTTACAGTCCCTGATCCTCTATGTCACCAGAAATGTGTAGGATGTATAGGCAGTTATCTTTCCTAACTTTGGGGAAGTACATGATGAGTACTGTATCCTTCAGAGAAAGAGAGACTTTAGGATTCAAAATACTGCCAGCTGTTGAGTGTTAGCTTGAGGAAAATTATTAGAGGAAAAACAGTATTAAGCCCTTTGATTCTGGTAACGTTGGAGATACCAGTTTGCCTATGTATAATTTCTTATCTTTTTTCCTATTTTTGTATTCATAAACTAGCCTTTTTCTTTATGGCAGTGAGTGTCCTGACACTTAATCAAATTCTAGAGATGGTTTAGTTTTATTACGTGCCAATTCTATTTCTACAGACCTGGATGTGCAGATGAAAGACACAAAACCGGACTTTTTAGCTAAATCTCTCTTGCTGTCTGGATGTAATTCTTGACCCACTGCATGGAAGTACTCCATGCAAAAAATACTGTTTCATCAATATTTGGACTATATTCAGTAAAACTAGGGAACTGTTGTGTGATGAGCTGAAGGCGTTCACCTTTTTTCATGAGTTATGGTCTAGTAAAAAAGTCAGAATTCTTTAGAATCGTTGAGCTACTAAGTAAGCGCAAGTTCTTAACAAAGAATCTAGACATTTAAAGGTGGTATGGCCTTTGGGGTTCACTGAGTAATATGGGTGTTGATGGCCTGTATGTCTCACTTAATCAACCATATGTCCTTACTTGAAAACCATAGAAACATTGGCTAAATATACCCGAATGAGCTTTACGTGTATTAAAGAGAGATAAATGCCATTGACCACTGTATTTGAAGTGGTAGAGTTTTAGTTAAGAGTTATGTGCTCTTGATGACTCCATTTCCCTTGTGATCTGGTATTGGTCTGGTGTGACCTGCATTCTGAACAAAGAGTTAATAAGATTTTGTACAATTAAATGTCACTTTCTTCCTAAAGTTCAAAATATGGTAGATCCAGAGTGAAGTGGAATGGGAGATTTGCATAATGGATTTTACCGATACTGTTAGCCAGACAGGAATATTTTTCTTGCATTTTTAATGCATTCATCAGAAGCCTTGCTGTTGAGTAGTCAAATGAATTAGAATAAAACCCCACACCCAAACCTTGTATTTTGTGAGCATTTTTCACAAGTTTTTTTCATTTTAAAAACTACCCACATCGTGTGACCTCATGCAGAACTGATCAGAAATCAAGCTTAACTATATCTCTAACACAAAAAGTTAATTAAAAATGAAAAACTATAGGAAATTGACATTTATAAACTGTAACTCGTATGAGTAAGTTATGTGGCTGAAAAGAAGGATGAAGTAGGTTTTTTGTTTAGGTTTTTAATAGCCTGTTGTTTGTTGCTCTTACCAGAATTTTGATATATCCACGTTCTTTGCTTGATCTTGAATAAGACCACTCTATGAAACTTGTGGTTCTTTTTGTCCTATTTTAAGCTTGTAAATGATGACAAAGAGTTTGATCTGGGTGCTCCAATTGTGTTCCAGTTTTGTTCTAGTGACATAATAGAAGCAGATGTTGTGTTAAATGTAACTTTTCCCTTTTAGTACAAGATTTTCTATATGCCTGCTCATCAAGTGGGTCTAGCAGATAACTATTCTGTAGCTAGTGTTTGATTAATAGGATGGTCATGCCCACTTACCCCCCTACTTGAAGGTATGCGCTTTCATTATAAAAGAAAATATAAATGGCATTGATCATAGCTGAAAAAATGGCTCCTCCTGATGTCTTTCTGAATGACAGTTGTAGAATGCTGTCTTTAGGGAGTGCTTGCTGATTCTTGATTCATAAAGCTATTTTTTTTTTCATGTTAAGAGATAAGAAGAACTCAAAGTGGAAATGGAACTAGTGCCAGAAAATGCCAAGGGAGTTTCTTCGTTCAGATATTGGGAATCTGACAGTCAAAAATACTCTTGTCCCTTTCACTAACTGTTGTTATTACCTGTCTTTGATGATTTCTGGAGTTACCAGTGTGCCACTAAGGTTGAAGCTGAGAACTATTGTTACTAGTTCTGCCACAAATTTTGAGGATTTATGCAAAGCTGTGTTTCTGTGATCATACAAAGATAAATAAAGAGGATATCAGTTAACTTTGCTTTTAGATAATGAGACTTTAAAGTTGAGTTTGCTTTCTCGACTGATTGCATTTACTTTTTTCATTAAAATTTTGATATTGCAAGAAGCGGTTTTATTGTTTTGGGATACCTCACTCTTTTTTTCATTGTCCTGTTAGGAGTCCATCAGCTTTGGAGTTTGTCTGGATCTAGCAATGCAGGCAAGAAACAAGAGAAGAAATACCACTATTTTGTTAGGGATGCCATACCTCAAACTTATTTGACTAAGACCTGTGATGAATAAAATTCCTCCACAAGAAGAGTTTTTGCTTGTGTTTTGGTCATGAAGGACCCGGCCCTTCTTTGTAACCTGATTTTTCCTACTGTGAGTTTGCAGTTCTCCTTTCTGAAACTGAAGGATTGTATGTAATTTATTTCATGGGAATGTTTTATGCTTGCAAGAGATGAACAGATGTTTAGAAAACAAAGCTACTAGTCACTAGTTTTGTTACAGCTACACTAGTGATCAATTGTATGAATTTTACAGCATAGCTGTATTGGAATGGATGTTTCAGAGGCATTTCAATCAAAAGTGGTGCCATTCTGAGCTTGAAACATAGGCTTAGATTTATTTTTCTAGCAGTGCAATCCTCAAAGATTATACTTCATGCACCATTTTCAGGCATGTCAACATCCCTTACAAAATACAAAGATGAGCGTTATTTCATAGAGGTGGCACAAAGTAATACAATAAAATGGATTTATTTCATCTTAATTTATTTAAAATGTGCATAGACCGAACTGGGGTAAAATCTGTGAGATGAAATATCTTGTTCACATGAATATACAGGAGAAAAAAAATCAACACTGTTCTGACTTTGACAAGAAAAGAGGAACATGTGGCCTGCTTTTACAGGCATGGATGGAAGCTGTCTTAGTGATACATTTCACAATCTTTGCATATAGATTTAATTTTCTGATGTCCAAAAATATATATTCACTGTAGTCTGAACTGTCCTGTAAACTCTGTTTGGGAATAGTGTTTAGTGGCTATTGCAAGTCAGGATTTTAGTTTCTTTCCCTGGCTGTGCAGCTGATTTGAAGCAGTACCTAGTGACATAAGGCACAACCTCTGCTAATTATGATTAGAGACAAAACTTACTTTTTAATATCATTAGTATTAGTACTTTAAATACAGTTCTGAGTATAGAGCTGTACTGCCTTAGTGGTACTAAGTACATCTAACCTATGATTAATCTTTGCCTAGAAAATGAACAGTCTGACAGCATAGCAAGGCTTAAGTAGATAAAAAGTATACATGTAGTCTAACTTCATTGTTCTGGATAGTAACATCTTACACAGTTTGGGCTATGTTCCATAGGATGTACCTGACCATGATCTAAGCTGAAATTTCTCTAGAGCTAGTTCTCTGCATTCACTTTTATATATGCTTAGTTTTACTTTATCAAATATAACATCCCTCCATCTCCCTGCCTACACCTTTTCCATCTTTCCCCTCTACTTATTTTAGCATATAAATGAATTAAAAGCTGGGCTGCTTTGATTCCTGCCCCCCCTCCCCCCTTGTTCACACCACCTGTCAAGGACAAAACCGAGTTATATCTCACAAAACTTTATGGGATGACATGATGGGCTTTATCCTCTTACAGGAGAGACCACATGTGAACCAAATGCTCTACTTTAGGATCTTCTGTTTCAGTTTGAGAGTGTCAAACTGCCAAAACTTTAAGTGGGTATGCCTGTTTCCACAGGTGAGTTTTTGCTGGCTGTAGATCTCGTAACACAAAAACTATTAGGCAGTGTAATGAGAAGGAGTTTTAAGTTCTATTTCTAACTTTGGCCAAGCATCTGCAGATATGCAAAAAGATGTCTGTCTAAAGATAATATCTTCTTAGATTCACATCAGAAAATTCAAATGATTGTTTTGTAGCCAAATAGTTTATTGAAATAGCATTGAAATTGAGTAAGCTAGTTCTATAAAATTACTACATTATGCATGACAGTGTTAAATTTTACTTTTAAAAATCCATCATTTTTTATTAAAAGCTTGTAGTTATTACTATTCTGACAAAATTATCACTGATATTTTTAACTGACATGATGTTAAAAAAAAAAAAAATTAAGCTCAAAAAAACCAATGCAATGCAAGAATTTCATTAAAAGGAAGTATGGCATGGTGGTATCCCAAGATTTATGATTGATGAATTATACTTTGTATCAAAAATAATATTAAGCACTGCTTTTCATACATCAGAGTAGCAGTGATGTTTTTCAGATAATAGCTTTTGTTTTGCGTTTGTCAGAGTTACAGTGAAAAGCTTCAGTGACCACAGAAGCAAATACAGGATGTTTACATCTAACAGGTAAGCGTAGAGTTTGACTTTACTGTTGTCAGCCAGGAGTTCCTACTGAGGAGTGTCATCAGCCTTTAGAGGGTTTTATGGATCTGAAGTCACTTGAATTGGGCTTGACTGCATTATGAAAGGGGCATTACATGACACAAGCTTTAGATGACTGGTTTATCTACTTGCAGTGTTACAGCAGTCGCATTTCCTTTGCTGCTTGTTACTTGAAGACTACAAGGGGTCGCACTGTATCAGCTGATGTGTTAGAGTGTGAATGATACCGAAGTAAGCATAGGATTAACAGAAAAAGAAAATATAAATAGTGTTACCAGGGCTTTGGCAAACATTGCCAGAATGCCAGGTTCTGGTGTAAGAGCACCACAATGCTGACAAATTAATGGCTTTTGTTGTCAGCTGCCTTGCTTACTTTCATTCCATCTCTGTAGCTATAGTCTGTTAGGGTCACTGCTGAGCAGCAGAGGTAAATGCGAAACACAGGACTGCTAAGTCTGGGGCAAAAAGCGGCAGCTTCAGGAGCCTCTGACATAGAACAGAACATTTTTGCTCTTAAGGTGAGCAGAGGGTAAGAAATTGCGTGAGTGCAGGAGACCAACGTAGTACCACAAACAAAAGCAATATCAAAGATGAGGGAGACAATTTGGATTGCACTGAGAGTAAATTCATCAAATCTCTCTAGCCTGAAGATGACTGCCAGACAAGGTATGCATTTAATTTAAGTATGTATAATCACCCCCAAAATGTTGTAAAAATAATTTTTAAATTTTCACCTGCAAATAATGTACTTAGTGTCCTAAATAATGATGAGTGGCACCAAGATGTGATTACCTTGCTTCATTTGAACTAAATACACAGAGTTCAGAAATTGACTCAGATAACTAAGGTTACTTGCTTTGGCAGTGTTTGTCATATCAAAATTTCATGGGACTGAAAATTAAGATGGGCTAAATAGAGGTTCTAGATGGTTTGTCTCCTGAAATTTTGGGAGGAAGTCTATGGGATCGAATTGTGAACAAAGATGTACATTTTTGTACCTGTCTCTTAGGTTTTTAATGATTTAATTGAAAGCCAGGATCTGAATATCTGTAAATGAGGACAAATATTCAGTAACTTGTTCTGAACCTGGTTCCATGTCTTTTGAATGTAAATTTTCCTTTGATGGCTCTGCAGCCTTGTGCAGCTGGTAAGGTAGTGATGGGGAAACATGAAACACATGGAAAAATGATAAATCAGTTAGGAAAATCCTACCTCTTGAGCCCTTTGTTCTTTAGAGTGGCCTGATCTTTAGAAGGCCAGATGGATCATACTCTTGAGATGTATTGGATCATTCATATAAATAAAAATCAGTTCTGACATGAAGGAGAATGGTGCCTAGGTGAGTGGTAAAGTGGTAAAATAATTCTGTTATTACAGACTGACAGGCTTTTAACAGGAAGTAGGCATGGCCTTGTTTGTGAGGAGCTACATAGTTCTAGTTGGGATGTTGGATTGGCTATTGCTTGAGCAGTAAGGAATTCTGTAATTATCCTGAATGTCTCAAGCTGTTCAGCTGGGAGGACTGAATACTAGAAGGGTGCTTGAAATACTTTGGAAGGATTGTGTAAGTTTTTTCTGTGCTCTGCCTGGGTATGGTGAGAGACACTTCAGTGCCCAAGTTATGTACTCTTTCCAGCACACAGGACATTTGGGTTGCTATTGGTAGAACTGAATTAGATGATTTTAAATGTTTAAGACTCCTTGCTGCCCTGGGTTCAGGGTGTTCTGTGGGATTGGGTAATTGGGATTAGCCCTGTCTTGGAATGGCTGCTCAGATAATCCTTTGATAATGGTTTGTCTGTGCTAAAAGTTCATTTGGGGATGGCTTCTCATGTTAGGAGGATAGGTTGAAACCAAAACTACAAGTTCTTTTCGTATCATGGAGAAGAAATCTGAAGTAGTCCAGAAGCTTAAAGCCAGTGATATACATGACTTCAGCTTTCCTTGCTCTTGTGGAAGGTTCTGAGGTTTAACTGGTAACAAAACCAGAAAAGATGTGTTTTATTATAGACATGGTGACATGGAAGCAGGGAAATACTAGGAAATATTAGGAAATAGTGCAAGACTACACAGGATTTCTCACTGGTTGCCTTTGATCTCAGTGATTTCTCAAGAGGAATACATACTTTGGGCCAAATAACCTGCTAGTTCTAGAAAGGTGCAAATGCCTCTTGCTGCCTGGTCTATTAATTTGCTGCATGAGAGCAAATGAATAGATTATTCTGTCCTCTATACGTGAATTAGCCTGTGAGGGGATAGTATAGATTATCATTTTTAACCTGTTAGTGTCTGAATGACATTCAGAACAAGTCCTAGTTTCTGTCCTCTTCCTTCTTGTTTTTATGCCCCAAAGCCTCAGTGTTGTTCAAAAAAGAAATCTGTGTATTGCTTTTTATTCAGTCTTTCATTTGCAATTTTAATATATACATAGCTAATCTAGCAATGTGGTAACTAACATGATTAATAAAGCAGTTCAAGTTGTATTTTATGAAAAATTTAAAAATGCACTATTTTAGAATTTTTGTAGATATCAAATTATTATTCCTTCAAAATAAATGGACGCTACATATATTATTTAGCATTTAACATGGGAAAAATTGAAATGGACGTAAGTTCACATTTTAACTGAATATGTTAAAAATCATATACCTCAATAACAGATTAATAATTTTGCCACTGTTAATATGTCTTTCTTCAATCTTGGGTTCAGTTCCGTTGATTTTAAAAGAAACTTTGAATAATCAAAAATGTCATATGTCTTTGAACAGGCTCTTGAACATTTGTTTTTTCGCTCCTAACACCTGGAGTAGATAGTGTTACTGTACTGGTTGAAGGATACAATGCAGAAGCAATGTGAACTCTTAGGTTTGCTTCCATTTTAATCTGGGGTGGAATACAAAAATCATAGCTGGTTATGAACAGCCATTGGCAAAAACTTCTATTAGTGTCAGGTATTGTGTTTTCCTGTTGTACTTTGACACTCACTGGACTACAGGGACACTGGTTTAATGTGATGTATAGTGGAAAAAAGTGTAGAGCTGCAAAGAGATGTTGGTTGCATAATGCACAAATTCTTCTCTGATGTGTCTTGTGCACCCCATTTGGTGGTAGCAACTATGGAAAAAATAGTTAATTTCCCAAGAGAAGGCATACTATACATGTTCGGTGACTAAAACATTAAATAGGAGAAGCAAAATAACATGGAATCCACAGGCTATGGTGTTACCAATTTTATGTCACAGTCTTGACTGAACTTGGCATTGCATTTTCAATAGCACAATGTCCAAAGTAATGTAATTAGAAATCCCTCTTCCTTAGTACCTTACATATCTATTACAGAAAAATGTGACATATGTAGTTCAAATAAATATATGATTTTTAATGCTGACTATCACATAGTTTATATAAATACTGTATTTTGTCTTAGCCTCGGGATAGTCTAATTTGTTTTCAAACTTGTTCAAATATCAATTATGTTGGTGTTCAAATACCAGTTATGTTGATGGGGACAGAATTTCAACGTTTACCATCTCATACCAGGTATGGAAGCAAAAGTTGTATTTGTGTTTGCGTGAGGAGACAACTATATGTATATAAAACTTCACATATGCAATGCTGTTGATACCATCTTAAAAGTCATACCGAGGCTCTTGTAAATCTGGACCAAAATTCTGTTCTGAGGTTCTTTTATGTGCAAGACTCATAAGCGTGATGGTAAACTTCTCTGAAACTGAGTTTACTGGCATTTGGGTTAATTTCATAAGTTCCTTTCTCATTTATGTTTTGTTTAAAATACTGCTGACCTGTATGGTTTGCCTTTCCCTCTTACAAAAGGAATTTTGTTTCAGCATCTCTTTGAACAATGATAAAATGTTATTAGGTGTTGTGAAGGAAGAGAGGGTGAGGTTTGTTTGGACTTAATTTGTCTATAAGCTGTGATTCTTTCCAACTATAACATACAAGCTTCAGGGCTACTCTACTCTGTCAACTTGTCAGTCTTTAGACTACGTTTTTGTGCAGCAGAGTTTGTCCTTAGTGTTCACAATGCATTTATCATGCAGAGAGTGAAACACAAAGTAGCTTTAATCAAAGGTGCATTTTGCCTACTAATAAGACTTTTCAATCTCCTGATATAGCCTTATCTCCAGCTGACTTCCCTATGTTTCTCCAGCTGCTTCCAAGACCTAATCCAATATTCCCCAGTGACATGTTCCCCGCTCCTGAGAACTGAGAGCGCATCTGATGTCCTTTTGCTTTCACTGTCTCGTCATCTTTGAGCATGACGTGGTTCAGCTTCCGTGTACTTTAGCCTGTGATGTCAGGAAAAGTGAAAAAGTACTAATAAGAAGCCTTCTTAAAAAGACGTGGTATCTGTATAAGTATTACAGACATGCGGATATTCAGCAAGAATAACGTTACTAAAGTGGATACTGTGTCTTGAGGTTTTTATTGTTTGTTTGTTTTACCTTTTTTAACATTTGCATCAAAGGGTTTTTTTTTTCTTTGTCTTTTCATTGTCTTTATTTTGTCTTCCTGCTGTACAGAATAATTATTATTTTGATTTGTTTTACTTAAAATTCTAATCTTCATTTAGCATATTCAGTTTTACCAAGCATTCATATGTTATGGGTAAGGCCTCAAAACTTATTTCTTTTTTGTTTTATTATATGTTAAGGTGAATTTGGAGTCTTGATTTCTCTTCATAGTAACTGATTTTTAAAATGTGACTATAAAAATGAGTAAGTTATGGGTTTGATTTTTTTTTTTCCCCCCCTAGGATCACATTATCCAGCAACTGGGGCTTTAAAGAAAAAAAACATGAAATACTGGGAAGTTAGTAATATATTTGTGACATTTGTCAGTACTATGCGCTTCACTGTATATGGATGGGTTAACAGTTTACCAGTTAATTACAGTCTCACTTTGCTGTTTTCTTTCCACATTTGATCCTGACTTTTATAAGGAATTAACTTCTCTAAATCCCTGTTAAGGTTAGTCATGTGACTACTAGCACTTTTTTGTTGGTATTTATTTTGAATATTTAGCTTCACTATGAGTGTAGTGACTATGTCCATTCTGAAGTGTGCTTTCTTTAGCTCACTTGAGTGCATGCCTGTTAAATATAGCATGAACAAAATCATCAATGTTTTACCATTCTTACATTGTTGCTTCTCTTCCAGTTTCTTTTCTGCTTGCAGAACCATTTACACATGATTGAGTCTGGGATAGGTTGTGCATTTCTTTCAGCTGAGGTTCAGTCTTGGCCCCTAAAAATTTTATGTGCCCAGTAAGTCAGGCTTCCTTTAGTGAATGTGCTGATTTCTGAAGAAAGGCATATTCTTGGAATATTGTGAGTGATTATTAGACCATTTTCCTCAGTGAATTGTCCCACCCTTCACTGGCAGCAATCCCAACTTGTCGTGAATCTTCTTTGAATTATATCAACAATTTTTTTGTATGTGCAGTGTACAAATTATTGTCCTTTAGCATCAGACAAACAGCATTTTACCTAAACTCTTTATCAGAAAAAGTATGCCTAAGCAAATCTTACCTGGTTTAAAGTTTAGCTCCTTATACCTTTTACATTAGCTCAAGTTATTTATAGTTTACCAGCTCATACTCCACACTTACCGAATTTTTGTAGTATTCCTTCCAAGACTACATGATAATGGAACAACTTGTAGTGGTGAGTGACCTTCTCTAGCAGTAATTTCTTCCTTTGGGCATTGGAATTGATTTTCTTCATCCTGGCATGTGAAGAGTCAAAGTATGCCTCTTCCCCTGACTCTCCCGTGAGCATACGGTGGCATTGGAAACAAATCATGTGAATGCTGCAGCTTTTAGGGCACTCACTATGGCAGCATCAGGAAGAGGAGAATGTTTTTAGGTAGTTTCCTTCTATGCTGTGATATAATTTAGTTCAGAAACACCATTTACTGTGGGTTACATTTTGACAGATTGTTTTGGGGGTGTTTGAAGATATGGGTAATAGGGGGATTCATTTTACCTTTACTGTGAAGACCAGAGGCAGCATGTGCCACATGAGAGAATGCACCAAGCAGGATCTCTCTGCCCACCTTCTGGTGAGGGTGATCCCTGTACTATTGCCTGCACAGAGCTAGAAAATTGTAGCCTCTCTGTGCGTATTTATCTATACATAAGTTTATGGTTAACACTGGGCTAAATACACTATCTTTGATTGGATATATGCAATCCCTTTATGATACTACATTCAGTATATTTGAAATTCATGAGTAAGTGTCTACTGCAAGAAAGTCCACATTGATATCAGAATGTAGCCTGGCAATGGCAAAGCTCCTTGCGTGAATATGGTATCATCCATTCAGAACAAGAGTTCAGTATGTGGTGGTCTAGCATGTGTATGGGTGAAAGGAGGTTATATGCCCAGAATGTTGTTATGCCTAGAAATGTATTTCTGGCTATAGCTATGTAGTGTTCAGTATCTTTGAACTTTTTATATATGCTGTGAAGAAAACAAAACATAATTTATCAATAAAATAGACAATCACTTATGCTTGTGGTTGCAAAAACTTTGAAAAAAAAAAAAGAAAAAAAAACTTCTGAAAGAAAAAACTGCAAAAAACTGAATCAGATAAAATATTAAAAAGGAGCAGGCCAGTATGTTTGGTTGGGGAGAGTTTAATTTTGTTTGCCTTTTGCATATACAAAGGGTGAAAGGAGAGGATAGCAAAGAAAGATTGATACTTTAGAAGATGCCAAGTGAAGGTATTCTTCCTTCATTTAGTGGATTATTTCTTGGAGGTGTGGGGCACTGAAACCCCAATTTTCCAAACACCTCTGACTTGGCCAGGGATACAGCCAGAAGCAGTTTAACTGTATGTATGTACATGAGTGAGTATTATCCCTGAATTCTGCACTCCCCTCTGCTTCAGTCAGTTATGCAGTACAACTAGCTGGAGTGGAACTTGTGCCTGAGAAATTATTTCTTGGGTAGCAGAATGACTGCGGATAAGACAACTGATAAGTAACAGTGCACAGTTCTCTTTAAAGTATATGCATAATAGTTAGAAAAAGGCATATGTAATAAGTTGTGAGCATTCCCTTTAATTCTAACCAGCAAAACTGAAAATATTTAAAAGTGAATAGTTGGCCTATTCAGCACATGAATAAACGTATATTGGTGAGATGTGTGATTCCATTTAATCTCAGTATTGATCAGAAGACAATTGGTCAGCCAATATCCTGAAACACTGAGAAGAAAAACAGTGGGGAAAATACAAACTGTACTCTTCTGGCATAAATTAACAAAAAACCTCAGATGTGAGTTATATATATTTATGTAATAAAGATATACTAGTGTAAGGAACAAATTGTGTTAGCAGGCAAACCTCCTGTTAACAGGCAGTTAATGAAAAAGAAGGATGATAGAAGTGAGATGGCAAACTAAATGGGTGAATAACCTATGTGTATAAGGTTTCATGATAAACGAATCTAAACAGCAGTCATTAAGTATAATTTTAACAAGATCTCAAGAACAATAGTATAAGCAATTGAAGAGGCAACAACCCATGGTGGGGCTGTAGCATGTTCTTTCCTTCAGTGATCGTGATAGCACACTAATTATAATTGTCAGTAACAACATCCTGTGGTGAGCAGAAGAGTTTCACTGTCATCTTTACATGAATGTATTGTGAAAGGGAAGATATAGACAACTCTATAAAGAACAGGGGAAGAAAAGAAAGAGGAAAAAGTGCTGAAATAGATAGCAAAAGCACTTCAGAGAAGAGGATTTTAGATAAATGAAGTAATAGTAATAGCATTAAGAGCCTTCTAGTCTAAAGGCACAGAAATAATATTGAAAACAACATCTCTGCTTCCTTTTGACAGTTTACAGATTTTAGAATGGAATTTTAAATACCTTTCGCACTGCAATATGAGGCTTCATTCAATCAAGGCTATTACATAGGTACAAAGGACTCAGCTCTGAGAAAGGAGGCTCAGCATTTTTATCTGGCAGTTAGAGCTCATACTCTTCCTCCCTCCACCTCTGTATTATTGTGCACCCTCTCTGCTTCATATTTATATTCACTTGCTTTCTAATTAGCATCCCATAAAGTCACACACTTACAATATATTTAACCTCAACTCATGACACTGTAGCCATTATCGTTTGTATCAGGGAGGATGATTGTTTGAAGACCTGTTACAGAGGACACCTTATTACATGTACATGACAGATATCAATTACAAGAAAGGTCTAATGGGACCATAGTCATTGGAAGTCTACAAAGTCAAATTTTAGTGAAGGTCTCTTTCTCTTCCACAGAGGCTCATGAAAAGTAAGATTTCTGTCATACTTTTATGTAAAGATATTCAGAAGAATAAGAAAATTGTACGTTGCATTCTCTTTAGAATTTTGAAGACTGTCTTCTGAAATTTAAGGTAGGAAGGAAAGGAATTTGATATATTGTGCTTTCTAAACAGCAAAAACACAGGATGCTGGTTAATGCATATGTAAAAAAAGTCTTAATAATTTTTTTTATAACTGTGATTTCAGCTGAGTTTAGGAGGAGGTTGGTCTGCAAATATTTACATGGGAAAGCCAATTTATAGCAGTATAATGTTTAGACATATGCAACCTGTCATATTTCTGACATCAGTGTATAAAAAGATCAGTCCTTCAACCTGAAAAAATAGCCTATAGATATACAGAGAAAGACAAATTTTCTAACATAAAAGTGCCATGTAAAAGAAATAACTTCATTTTTGGCAAAAAACCCCAACCCTGGATTGGAAAGAAACTGATTATTCTGAAAACTAATCAAACAATTGAAAATTCAAACTGATTTTTTGCTATTTCATATAAACCTGGAAATGCTGGCACAGCTTGAGCTATTTGAGCAGTGTTTGGTCCACTTTTTCCTTCGAGGCATTTAAAGACCTCAAATATATTGTTCAATACAAATTCTTCTACTGCTTGTGGACTTTCTATTCAAATTTTATGTATCTATTTCAAACATTGGATGGTGACTCCATTACACATTAATCAGATAAGAATGAATCATTAGTGGAGTTTTATGAACATTCATTTAGAATACTATTCTGTGAGACAATTAACCAATATTGTTATGAGAAATGGGCGATTTTTTTCATTGGTAAATATAATTCTGACATGGCTTCTTTGATTAACAGTGAGAAAAAAAAGATGTCACTGTGTTTCTAGGAGCAGAAGTAGACATGTGGTCTCAGGCCAGGTCATCTTTTTCACCAACATGTGGTGATTGTAGAGTGTGTGTAGTTCTTGTAGAAACTCACATGGGTGGACCTGAAGATGAAATGGCACCAGAGTGGAAAGAGTGATGATAACAGGTAGAGGAATTTGAGAGATGTTCTCCATACTTATGGTCTGTTCGTCCCACCCTTTTGTGCAGTTTCTGAGATAAATAAACTCAAGTTCAAGTGGGAGAAAGAAAGAGTCTTATGTGTGAAATACCTTTAAACTGAAGGATTTGGGGAAAATAGAACTAACAAACCATAACATCTTTCTAGGAGGAGGCTACATCAGTATCTGTTGTATCACACTCTGTGAACTGTACAGGGCATCTCAAATATGCGGTTCTGAGTCAGTTCTGGAAATGCTAGATGAGTACATTATGGTTTCTGTTAACATTCTCTCAGTTTGTGAAGCCATATAACCAAACGTTTCTATTATTAGATTAACAAGCAAATATACTTGAGAATTGTTTGCCACACTCAAGGTAGTTAAAAATATGCCCTGTCCTAGAACTCCTGTATGCTGTGAATTAATAAATACTGTCATTGATTTAGTGTAATGTGATGGGCAGAAAACATGAGACATAGGTGCAAATTCAAGATAATCATCTGAGAGCAATAGAAATTATGAAACTAGGTGTTATATTATTGTCAACAACCCAGATTTGATTTTTTTAGATTTGTGCATGTGGACACCAATATTATTTTGGTAACATTCTTCAATTTCATGCTCAGTTTTTGAAGTTGTTTTTTACTGAACTATAGTAAAAAAATCTTCACGTATAGGCATGCTAAAATGTAACTAAAATATTGTCTTTCAAAGGATAGGGCTTTATACTACCTATGAAGATGTAAAATCTGTCATCCATAGTGGAAAGCATATTTAAAAAAAGAGATTGTTGGCAGGCAAATTTAGTCAATTATACAGTGTATTTCAGAAGTGATGTATGGTGTTCAAAACTTTGAAGGCTTCCTTGAAGATCACATTGTACCTACATTCCTAGGGGCTCAAAGCCTCAGGAAAGGGGGATTCATACAAAGTTGTATGAATGTGAAAACAAAAATAAATTGAAAAGCATTTAACTTAAGTTTCTTCTAGGTACTTAGTGAATGAGACACTGGTGTTCTGAATTCTGGAATATAGGACATTCAGTGAAGTTGGAGAAGAGTAAGTGTAAAACAAGTGAAAAGTTTTTCATCCCACATATCTTTAGAAGTATGGGAACTCTTTGCCAGAAATCTTGTGGGACTACTGTTTTAGAATATTAGACATATAGGTGGGTAACAAGAAGATCTAGAGTTGTTACTGTAAAGGAATGTTTTGAAATCATACTTCAGTGTAAGATAATGAAATACTTAGGAATAGGTTTTTCTAATATGATAAATAGTGACCTATAAGGAAATTTTCTAAACATAAAATAATCTGTAAAGGCAAATATCAGAGACAGAATATTAGGCTAGATTGACCACTAAGGTCAATTATCACCTTTATATTGCTTCTATTATCACCTTTATGTTTACTGCCTATGGAAGCTTTTTCATACTCTCCGTTCTTTTGATTTTTTTGGAACAACTCAGGACAAGCCAATCTTTTTGTGAGTGGATGAAAGGGAATTGTAATGGAGAGAATCCTGCACAAAGGATATGAAGTTAAAGCAAAATGTTGAGTTTTGCTTAGTTGCTCTTTTTTAATTTTCCTTTTTCTTCTAATGAATATTCTTAATGGGAAGAAATTGTATCTACTAGATGTATGCATGAGACTTCATCCTTTTAGCTGAAGAAGGCATTAAATAAAGGAAGCCTTTCTGAACGACCCTATGCTACTTATTTAGGTCATTTTAAATGTCAGTATGAATAAATGGAAAATTATATATCATCCTTTCACCTTAAATTTACAGGTTGTAATGTGTAAATTTTGCCTTGTAAGTTTCTTAAAACAGAGATTTTATTTTTTTATGTCTTGTAAAATAATTGTGTATGACAATGTTTCTGTGAAATAGTAAAACCAAATGAAAGTGTTTGTTACGAAGGATTCTAAGCTTTCGAAACCTAGAAAATAAAGCTTACCTCATTTGAATGGAAAGCTTGGGTTATGATCCAAAAATTTTTTCCCAGTGTAGTGAAAAAAAGCTGGTGAGTCTATGAGTCTCATTTGATTTATATATTGGGGGAAACCATGTCTGATTTCCTCAAATCTCACCTTTGTACCTCAAATTTGAAATTAAATGTGGAGAGTATAAATTCAAGGCAAACCATTTCAATCTATTAGTACTTAAAACCATATTCTGTTTCTTACATCCAAATGCATTTCAGCTTAAAAAAAAAAAAAATCATTGAAATTATTAGGATCTGTAAAGAACTGTGAAGTTCTACAGATCTACACAAGCTTTAATAAAGCTCTGTAGCTTTTCAGAATGAGTTTCCCAGTACAGGATGAAGTTTTTTTGTATTAGTAACTGTACTCTTGTTATGGAAGTAGCTGAATGAAGCTTTTTGATCTATGCTGCATAAGATCAGGTTAGATGAATGGATAGTTCCTGTGGTCTCATGTCTTTGGAATTTGTATTCCACACAGAAAGTTAGAACCATACAAGAAAGTTGTAGTCTCTATCAAGTTCCATAGATTTCTGCCCGTCCCCCCTCTCCCCTCTCCATTATTTCTCTTATTTGCATCAGAACTTGAGGTAGAAGAATATAGGTTAGAAATTGTGTTTGCATACTGGAAAAACCATGACTGAGTGAAAATAAGAATGATGAATAAATTCATTTTAACTGAAAAGGCAACATGTGAGGCTGATAGTCTTGAGGGCAATATGCATTGACATGTTAATTCTGTACTGTCTTCAATGTGAAATTCTAACCTTTGCTCTTGTAATGGCAGTATTGCTTTTTCTCATGCATGTGGGAATAACTAGGGTAAAAATAATTTTTTATTTAAAACTTGCTTCAAATTTCACAAGACTAGTTAACTTGCATTTTTTGAAACATTTCACATGGAAAATTTGTGGTGCAGATAATGCTGTGGGAAGTCACTTCCAAAAGGATTTCTCTTATGGAGCAGAGGGGAAAACAATATATACAAAAAACCGTTGCAACCTCTTATCATAGAAGATACATATGTTTAGCTTTTGTTTAACTTTTTAGCTTTTCAGTTATTTTCCATGAAAGTAATATTTTCAAAATGTAGTAACCTATACAGAAACGATCTCACAAGTTGCTTGCTTTCTTTCTGCAAAAACATGCTGTCTCTAGTTAAATGACAGTAACCAATAATTGTGTATCTGTAAACACTACCAACAGAGAACTTAAATAGTATCTTTGGAGTAGGCTAAAATTAGTTTTCATTACAACCTATTTGTAAATCATCTGAACCAAATATCTCAAGCTGAAAATGTAAATGTGTTTTTGTTTTTACTGTAGAGATGAGGTCAGCAGAAGTCTGAAACAAATACGATTACTTGGGTGGAGGTGACATGATTTACTTAAATCAGGCAATTTCCCCATTAAAGCATCGAAGCTTCAACTCATAAAGAGACTGTTTAGCAGATGAACTATTATGTCTTCTAGCATTTGTTATATTAGGTGGTTTGAAAGAAAAGAACAATTATAAGAATGAATGTATTTCTATGTTGAGTGGGAAAAATCCAGTTTTTACAGCAGGGGGTGGCTAATTTTCAGCAGATAAAATAGGGCTGCTTCATAAAAGCTTCTTTATAAATACTGTACAATTAAATATGTATATATATTTAGATTTATATTACCAGGGTAGGACAATGCAAGGATGAATCATTTGAGCGGTTAGTTTCTTACACTCTTCCCCCACTTTCAATGCAGAAAATCTTTTCCCCTTCCCTTTCCTTTACACCCACTAGGAATAGCATCAATACTGTAAACCTCAGTACTGATGGGTTTTGGGTTGTTGTTTGTTGTTGTTGTTTGTTTTGATTTTTTTGGTTTGTGGTTTTTTTTTTTTTCCCTCCCAGTGTGCTACTTCTGATTAGCAAGGATTATTAAATTGGAAAAATTTTAAACTGCTGCTCTAGCTTCTTTCCAGTATTATGAGCTGAGCCAGAGGCCACACAATAAAACCTGATTGATTAGCAAAGACTGTAAATACAGTAACAGATGTCATATTTTCTATGTATTCCATGGACTGAAAGTGACTTGAAACAAGGAGATTCAGAGTTAAATCTGGAAGTCTATCTGAGCACATTAGATGATGTGTTTGACGTTGAAGAGGTTACACAGAAGTGCTTTTAGTGGGTTGTATTGCTGTTGTGGTCTAAGCATCTTTTTGTTCCTAAGCATTTATATTTTCATTTGGAGTCTCAAGTGCTGCAGACAGGATTCTAGCCCAGACTTTTGGTCTGATCTAGTAAGATGGTTTTATATTCTGTTCTGCTAAGGGAGACAAGATTTGCAAAAAGAAGTGAATTTTCTAATTAGACCAGCTAATGGTTTATTTTAGAGTACGTTTTTTTGATTATGCCCATATTTTCCACCTTTACAGTAAATCTGCTCTTCTATATGCCATGGTATATACATGCATTTGATCAAACTAAAAATTGGCTTTTTAACCATAACTTGGGACAGTGTATCATGACTCCAGTAAAAGCTTATAAGAAATTCAAGACGCTAAATGTCTGTGGTCTGCACCACTATTGTAGAAATTTCTATGCATTTACTTCTGGTGAAAGAACAAAAAAAAAGTGTACTTAGTTTTGGGCACTGTGTTTCTCAAAGACCAAGATTGCAAAATTCTCTCTGAGATTAGAAGTTCTGATCTCCTGAGCAGCTGTAAGAGCTGAATATTATGCTCAAGGCTGAACAAACCTAAGAAATACTTAGAAAAATTTGATTTTAACATAATTAAAAGTTCATTTTAGGGCTTTATTTGGACATTAATTTGCAGTAGAGAGAGTTGAAAAAAGATGAAAATCACAAGTCGGTAAAAGTTCATTTCAGTTTTTGTGTCAACGCAGTATATCCTTCAAAGGGACCATGAAAATATGCATTAGTTGTACATAAGTGGATCTTGATCTTAGTCCATGCTGCTTGTGATTAGAGCCTGGTGTAATATCATTGTGTATTTTCAATGGGAGAAAGAGTGGGTTGCTGCAGAGGGTCAGGAAGTGTAGTTGCAGCAGACACATTTGAGAAGAGGCTGAATGTTTAGATTGTCTACAGTGAGGCATTGCTTAAAAATTCAGCATGTAATCCAAATGTAAGAGTATCTCTTCCAAAATTGATGGCTGTGACCAGCACGTCCAAAAAGAACAGTGTTGATCTTAATCTGACATCTTCTCTCTGACACCGCATTTTACTGCAACTAAAGAATATTTACAAAACTATTACATGTTTTAGTTTGCCTTTTCAAAACAGTGAAAGGAATCTGGTAATTTTATAATCTATAGTTTAAGCACATCTTTTGATTTTGAGTGTAAGGGAAAATAACTGGTTAATCTTGACAGTGAATGTTTCTTGGTATTAAAGCACTATATATTGTAAGACATTGGAATTCAAAATAATTCAAAATAACCTTTTAAATTAAATGGGCACTAAATTAAAAATTTAAATATTTGACTATCTGTGGAAGTGACAGTATATAAAAACAGTCTAGAGTAACTTTTTTATGTCAGTTATAAAACCATAAAGCCAGAGAAGGAATAAATACAATAAAAACACTGATTAATCCCCCTGTGTTGCAGTGCCACTTCATACTGTTGTAATGCGGACCCTTTCCTCTGATATTACTCAAGAAATACAAACAAGAAGCATTTATTATCTCCAAAGTAGTGTATGCTATAGAGTGCTGAATAAGGAAGTGAGGTATTGCAGCTGTTATCTTCTGAACTAACTGCTACTGCGTGTTGCATGACCAGCCCTGGCAGGGTTTTTGTTCCCATGAATGAATAGGCTATAAATCTGTCGGAGCTGACACTAGCAGCACTGCTGGAGAGTGTAAAGGGAAAATTTGCAGAGGAATCTTGTGGTCTTTGCTTGCCTGGAAAATGAGTTCAATAAAATGGAGGTGATCAGTGCTTATTTATAGGCCAAGCTGATACATCCAGCATTGGCTGTCAGAGTTTAACTTAGTGTTTCCTCATTTATGCTCACTCTGTAAAGCAAAACATGGCACTGTAAAAAGCTTATATAATGCTGTTATACTGTGCTAGTCACTATTGTTGAAAATAGATAAAGCAAAATAAAGGGAGGAAAAGATAAAAGCACAGATAAAATGTATAGGAAGGAAATGGAAGAGGCTGGCAGATGCTAACAACCTGAGAAGGCATGTGGCTGCTCAGAATCATTTTGCTTGAACCCTAGACTGAAGGTGCTTGGCAATTACTGCTGTGTTATAACAGCAGATACATCTTGAGAACTCTGCTCTGGAAGGAAGGTGTGGGGTTTTTATTCTAGTTGAGGGAAAGCTCTGAGGAGCTATCTTTTTTACGTAGAGTTCCTGCTAACACCAAATCCTAAGGTATGCTGGAACTGTATATAATGTGTGTGTATTCTGTTTTCCGCAGATAGCTTATATGCAGATTAGTGTTATATGGGAAAGTGTTTAAATAAGACATCCTAAGTTGTAGTTTACTGAAAAAAATTTTGAGAGATTTAAAAAATATTTTAAAATAGATGTTAACAAAAGATAACATTTTTAAATTTCTTTTTTTGTTGCTTGGTGACATTCTGTGAACAAACTGATGGTAGGTCATTTCAGGCCTTTGAAAACAGTTAATTGTAGCCCCAGTAAAAGTAAAGACTTGTTAAGTAGGGAGAACAGTGCAGTGCTATTTTTTTTCCTTAAAAATGGTCTAGGAAAAAAAAAAAGGCACCAACAAAAATCTTGTACAAACCACATACACAAAAGAGTATAGCCTGTACATAATAACTGTGCCTGGACTCAGGCTGGCTGAGAAAGTTTCATCTGTAAATAATTAAAATCTTCTAAGACCAACTCACCTGATGTAAAGTAGGAGTGGCTCCACTTAGCAAGTTTGTGAAATTTGCGTTACTGGAGTTAGGGTAGCTGTGGGTTTGGAGCTAGCTAGGACACTCTATGGAAGTATGAAGAATCTAAAAACTAGGTTCACTGGAAAACTGCAGTGAAAGACAATTTTTTCTCTTTGTCCTAATAATTTATCAATTATTTTAAGCTTATTGCCTATAGCTATATTTTGTGTTGTGTTCAAGGAGTTGAAGTAAATCTACATCTTCATATTTCTATCTTTGTGCTATAGTACACTCAGGACCTGTAAACTGTACTGCTCTTGCCTTCTTTGATAGAAGTGACCTCTGCCTGAAAGCAGGGAAGATGTGGAATAACTCCTCTGAGTAAGTGAACTTAATGCATGACATAATGATGCACTGGGGATATATGTTGTTGTTTTGAATAAGTACTTTAAAAATGAATAGTATTACAAGAGCCTGAGAGACCATTGTGCTAGTCTTTGATCTGTTGTATTTCTGCAATCAAGTTCTGTTGTAAATGTAGTTGGAGGTCAAGTACATAAGAACAGTAAATATAATTTTCCTTCTATCAGTGAAATTTGCCATAAAATGAGAAGCAGGAGTCAAATTTGTACTCTTTATTTTAAATTTTTTTGCAGGGTGTACATTCAATTAAGTAAGTACTTTAAAAAACAGACTTGTAGTATGTTTCTTTGGTCTTGCAAATCCTGTTAGGTCTAAGTCTGAGTTGTAGAACTTAAATGTCTTGCCTTGCATCTCTTTATGGGAGCTAACATATTTACTGACTTTTCTCTTTTCTAGCACTCTGAAATTTATTTTAGTATCTCAATTGGTGCAAACTTATCAAAAAGTACAGTTTTCTTTAATTCTGAAATTGCTTATTATAGTAGTAATAAAATATTTCGAAGACATTTTGGGCTATTTCAACACACAGACAGGCTTTGAAGGAAATTTCAAATAAGAATGCCAAATTAAGTGATAACACTCATTACTGGACTGTTTCACATATCATTCAGGGCTACTCCAGGGACAATGCCTGAGTTATATATAAAAATAATACTTGACCTTTTGTGACCTATTCCATTTCTAGTCTCTTGTATCCTGTGATTTAATGAATGAGCCTGTAAATTTTTTTAGTAAACATCAAAAAAAATCCTAACAACCCAAAACACATTTGAGTGCTTTGTTACATCTTTGTAATTCCAAGAAAATCCGAAATGTGCAAATAGTTTCTGCAAAGGTCTTTCTCTTATATGTAGCTGAAACATTAAAAATTCCTTTTCTTTTGAAAGTCAGCTGCTTGTGTTGTGTAAAGCCTAAGAAGTGAGGAGGAAAAAGACCCTAATTGTGGGGTGATTATTCATCACATCAGAATGGTACTTTTTAACTATCTACAGCTACAACTTCTTAAACAGAATAAATCAGACAAGAAGCATGGTAGGTGATAATGACAGGCACTTGCTGATGGAGCCTGAAGTAGTAAATGTTGTACTATGTGCCAGCTACATTTCTTTAAGTGTGAGTGTCTGTGTGAATGAAGGAGGATTAAGGGAGGGTGGGGGAAAGACCCCTGACAACAGACAGGTGTAAAGCCTCAGGATAAACCTCACTGAAAAGTTTAGCCAGAGATTTTTTTTTTGGACTGAGAGAAATAAACTGATGGGAGGGAGGCCAAAGGAGTAAAAAGGTATTTGTATTAAAATGTTAATAATTAAAACGTGTATTTTACTTTTTGCACATATATAACTGCAGTGGTTTAAAGTAATTTTCTAGTTACTGTGGGCCTTACTAAATGTAAGAGCATATACACAACTGTGTACTTTTGAATATACGTGTGTGAAAGCACACATTTGTAAGTCATGTAGGGTGGTATATTCAAGTGGTCATAGTCACAGTGCCTCGTTGAAAATCCTGGTAATCCACGAGTGCAGCACTGTGTGACTACATTAACACTTCACAATAAAGGATAGCAAGTGGGCAGATTTGCATGCAAATTAAATTTTCAACAATATTTCTGCATGCAACTTCCATTACAGTTGGGCAACTTTACACAATTGAAACTGATGACTAAGAAAAAGCATTTATAATTTAGTAAATTACAACAGCAATGTCTGTAATCACCCAGGTTAGCTGCTAAAGTGCCTCTAGGGGTTTGATTAGAAGAAGGAGAACCTTTAAGAGGCTGATGAGGCTGCATCAAGCACTGTGAATTGAAACAGAGTAAGAGAAGCTGTTATAGCCTGGGCTTAGTGGAACAAATCTAAGACAAACCTATGTAATACAGGCAACTTCTAATCAGTGAAACGAAATTTATTCAATCAAACAATAAAGAGCTGTTAATAGTATGATATTTATATCAGAACCAAAGCTACATTTTGTTAAACTGTACATGCAAGACATTTTTAAATGCCCAATGAAAATAAAAGGTGATTGGTGACATGAGGAATACAGTGAAAGGGATATCGTTTAGTCCTGAGAAGTATAGAACAGTCACGACCACCCATGGACCTTTCAACATGCGTCCACACAATTTCTATATATGTAAAAGATTTGTTTTGTATTTACATCATACACAGCTGGTTTTGTGTGAGATCCATGTGAAAGTGGAGATGAATAATGCTGAGTCAAAACTCAGAATACACTGCCCTCTCCTGACAGTTAAGTCAACATAGGAGCATGCAAGTGAAATACTTCATTGATTTTTGTTAGAAGAAATTTTGGTGCTCGATCCTTCAGCCTTATGCTTATATAACTTAAAAACGCTCTTCCACTGTGATAGTGTGTTTTCTTTTGTCTTTCATGATGAAAAAAATCAACAAGGGTATTATTTGCTGACAGTTGTAAGTTGATCATTTCCTGTTCCAAAACAGATCCTTACAATATTTTAAAAATATTTCCCATGTTGCTTGTTATCACTTTACTTAGATTCAAAATTGACTCACTAGCAGATTGATGAAGATCATTAAAATCATGACTTAAAGTGTTGGCAAGGTGATAATGAAATTAGCATCTCCTCCATAAAGAGGTTATTTTTTCAGGTGGGATACAATGATCAGTGATAACTGAAAGTAGAAAGAAGTGCATGAGAAGTATCAGAGTATTGTATTGGATTGTAAATTGTTCATACTGCACAGTATGCGTTTAGTTGGAAGTGTGTTGTCTGATAGCAGTCATATGGACCTCTTAGGTTTTTCAAATACTAGGTTCTTCCACACATTTGAAGCCAGGTTGTGTTTTGTGAAATCCCAGTTATGGAAATTACTACTGGTTTTTGTCTGATATTGAGATTACCTCTTGATCTGTTCTTAGGCCATAACTGAAAAAGATTGGCTATAAACCCTGCCATTTTTTCTACTTATTCTGAGAAGGTATATAATGAAGAAATGAAAACCTTTTTGTCAATTATTTGGAAAACCTCAGCGAAGCTTTCTTACCTTCAACAGGGTATGTCTGATGTCCTCTTGAGAGTTAATGGCTCTATTATTATCTGATCTTTTTTTTTTTTTTTTTTAATTCCCCCTGCCCTTCTTTCTTTCGATGTGGTTGTCTCATCCATTTCTGCTACTCTTTTTGCAGGCCAAGTTGTCATCAAGTAGAAATTTCTGTTTGCAGGTGACTGTATTTTTTTCTCTGTACTATATATAAGACTACTGGTACACTACCTAAACACACCAGTAAAAGTATTTCTGCTTCTTATATTACATGTGTGACTTTGTTTCTTAGAACTTCAGAAGTAGAGGGTATCCTGCCTCCAAAATTCTTCCTTTATCCAGGGGTCAGAAAACCACAAAAGTGGTGGTTCTGGCTCCAGAAAACAAAGCTTAATACAAAAGCTGGTCAGTGCATCACCACACTAAGGGTTAGCATGGCTGGTAGAGAATTATGAGGAAAAGTAAGTGGAAAAGTTTTCACAAGAATGGCAAAGTGTAATGGTAAGATATGCAGCAGCTCTCATTTACAGGAGCTTGGAAAAGAATTTCTTGTGGAGCTCTCACAGAACTAGATAAACTTGTACACATGCTTCATCCAATATACCTGTTAAATTCAGTGCTTCTCTAAGAGTTTCTTGCTTCACCTCTTTTTGTCTGGTAGTAAATCATGACCATAAAACCTTGTCTTACATGGTTTGTTTTTTCTTTTTTGTCACAGCTCTGTACACTGTACTTTTAAAAAAATGTAAATTACCTATGACAACTACACCCAATCCCATGTTGCTGCTGTTGGTATAATAAAGTACACAGATAAGTAATCTGAGCTAGGCAGAGCTAGGAGTGTATGCTTTTTCTTAGCTAAGGGCTGTTGAGAGCAGCTGCTCCCTCTTTCAGCTGTAGTTTAGGATTGATGTTTGAATTCTGTTCCTAAGACTGAACGTATAATATCAGAGTAGTGTTTACATTTTCCTACAATAAAGTGCCAAGCCTACTTTAGCAGGCACTTAGCCACACCGTGCCATCTCTGTCCCTTACCCCAAGTTGTCAAATTAATATCATACATACATATATATATATTCATAATGGTTCTAGGTAGTTTTACAAATGAGAGTTGTGCCTCAGATGTTGTCATAATGAGTCATATTAATCTAAAAATATATACACTAGGTTTTAAATATATGTCCTATGACACTGGTACTATTTTTGAAGCAATGATACTAGTGTTTTCTGAGATAGGTACTGTGTATGGACACCAGGGGAATGTGTGTATAATTTTTATGCACTGCTTTTGGGCATATTTATGTTAATGGCAAGTAAGATAATGCTGTCTTAATATGGTATGGTGCTTTGCAGCTCAGAGGCCTATGAGGGTGTCTCTGTTCCTGTTAGTATCAAGCTGGTGGAGAAGGTGCTGATCCAGAGCATACAGCTGAGTTACTAGGAAGCGATTGGTGAGAGGCAACATAAAACCTATGCAGTCACAAATGAAAAGGTATTTTTATTTAATTAGGCTATAAAGTTGCAGAAGAATCTATAATGTGTGTGTATCAAATACCATCCCTTGGGATGGAGATAATGTTGACAATAAGGAAAACAGCTTCAAAGAAAATTCTAAAATATTATTCAATTCCTAATGAAATAAACCCTATTCTTCATTGTTAGATAATCCTGCTTTTTCAAGATACCATTATTAATTCTGCTGGTAACTAATTTACCACTTCTCCTAGCAAACGTTGAGATGTCGGACTGTTGACCTGTTAGCATTAATATAGTTATTTGTGAACTGCATACGATAGTGTAAATTGCCAAGGCACACCTTTCATATTTAATTATTCCTGCAAATTACACTAAGAGATATTGTAATAATGGTTATGCAGGTTCAGTGCAAACAGCATATTGGTGCAAATACTGTTTATGTGAAATTAAAAATAAGATTTTTATTGCTCATTCAGAGGAGAATCGATTGTCAGGTTTTATGAATCCTAAAATGTAGCCAAGAGTAAAATGACAACACTTACTGAAAAGCTGGAACACTGTTCAATGCAAGTGCCATATTTTAATCCACCACAAATATTTTTATTTAATTGTCTAAAAGCTCTTCTGACATAGAGATGGGCAAAACAAAGGTGTCTCTGTGCTTCTTAGTTTCATTACATATGTAAACAAATCCTCATGAAATTAATGATACTTTAAATTAAATGGATATGAAATAGTTTTAACTCTTGGTTAGTCATTCTTAGCTCTTTTAAATTAGTAGGTAATTGGCAGGATAACACCAGGTGATATTTTAGCCCTGTAACCAATGTATTGATACTATTAACAAAGCATTAAAATAAAGACTTACTAAGCATGGATGTTAAACCATAGAACATAAAGGAGTTATTCCTGATTTTTATCCTAGAACAAAAGAGAAAGTGTCTGTCTGTCCCTGACTTGTTACTGTGTTAAATAAGCAAGGCAGTGATTAAAACAGTCTGTCCTTTGCACCCTTCATATTTAGAGAGGGAATTTCTTTACAAGCTTTGACTTGAGCATTTTAGTTGCTGCACCATCTTGTCTTTTCCTTCCCATGCAATCCTGGCCTCTTCGTGCAGAAAGTTCAATTGTTGGGAGTGGGTGAAATGGGGCTTCAAGATAAAAATAGAGTTTAAGCTCTAATTTGCCATCATAGAAGTCACTTGCCAAGGATAAATACAAGCTCCCTAAGGCTCATCAGCTCAGCCTAAATTCTGCCCAAGGTTCTGTGTCAGTGTACGGTGTTAACTTTAACAGCCTTGAAGTAGCCTTCATTCTCTGGTCATGGTTCCAAATATGTCCCCTTTGTTAGATGAGATCATTTCCTCCTCCCTCACATGTAAGCAAGGTTTTGCAGTAATAGATGGTTACTGCTGAGAGTTTGCCAGGCAACACAATTCTCTAGGGAGGCTTAAAATGTCCTCCTCTTAAAAAATGTCCAATTTAACGGCTGTATTTAGGTGTTTGAGGCCATACTGTGTTTGCAACAACTATGATGGCTCTATTATGATAATGGAAGAAAGCTACATTATGAAATAAGTGCATTCTAGGTTTTCCTTGGCAACATAATGTAAGGATCGTTCTGCATGTTGGTACTAAAGAATCAAAAACAGTTTAGTAAGTCGATGTGAACACTGTTTCTTGTCATGCAGTTAATGGATCTACTGTTGTATTTGTGTACTTTCCAGCTCTGCTGCCTTACATCAATGAAAAATTATGTTTTTTCTTCAATGCCACAACACTAGTCATCTTTATATTCAACGTATTCCCCTTCAAATCTTTCAGTATAAAATGTCTACCATTTTGCTGGTTTTGAGTAATTTTCTGTGTTCTTGGCAACAGAAAAGGGTCATCTTTCTTGATTATTGATGTTGCATTTAATAAGTTCAGTTTACTATAGTCATGTTGATGTGTGAACAAATGCACTTGTTTTTTTGTTTTTTTGGGTTTTTTTTGTATGTAGAGCTGGCTGGTAACATGGCTGTATGTATTAATTCTGGTTTTGCTTCTGATTAAAGCAACAATAAATCTTTTGCCCTTATAGATATAGTATTTATACCCTCTCTAATCTTTCTTCCTTTCCCCAAAAGCTGTTGCTTATGATAGGCCGGGCAGATTTAGGAAACAGTGAAAATCTTCATGAAAAGCAGTTACAGTGCATGAATAGTAGGCATTCTTCAGACTTAAAGAGGTCAAATTGATTTTTGTGTGTGTGTGACAGAATTTGTTCCTGGGGTGAGACTTTGAAGTAAAATTTCAAAGCATTGACTAGGGGTGCAGCTCTGGAGCTTCTTATTGACTTTGTTCAGAGATAAGGAGCTAAAACTGCATGCTACACTTTGAAAATTTACCCCTAAGTATTGAGTTTTACCTCAGAATAATTTTTCCCAATAATTTAATAAACCCTTGAGAATGTGATTTATAATGGAAATGCTGACATACTTAAATTTAATGCTAATCACCAAAAATTATAAGATCTTTAAACAGAACTTGGGCAAAACCTGCAACTTATGAGTATCCTGTAGTTAATTAACAGGAAACATTTCAGAAATGCATAATCCCAGAACACTGTTTTAGCAGTGACCATGTCAATAACAATATCATATTTTGTTTTATTCCTCATGCTTGGCATTATCCTCCAATTCATAGGAGAGTGCTTCTGAACACTTAGTTATTTCCCAAACATATATGTGCATTATGGAATTGAGCTTGTCAAACTTAGAAGCTCATGGTGAGGAACGTTTGTATACAATAACAGCATGCGGATTACAGCATGACGGATTCTTTAATATAAAAGTGTCGACAAGATCAGTGTTGTTACAATCTTGTTTGTTTGAGTAGGACCTTAGAAAAGAACATTATCCAGTTTAGAAATTGTATTGACAGTGTCCAGAACCATGATTTTTGAGGCATGTTTGCTTGTTCCTTCCTCTTGCTTCTCTGTAGCTCCTTTGTACATCTCCCTCACCTTTCTCTGTGGTAAAGTAACTGCAGTGACAATCTAATATATAACCTTCAGAAAGAGAGTGGTGGTGCAGTGAGGAGTATAGGAATCACTGCTCTTGGAGATGAATTTTGGTTACCCAGGGCTGAGGTTTGGGAAACTGACTTTAATTTCTGAGCCCTGCAAAAAAGACTAGATTGTTTTGTATATTCTTTGTGCTGTTTAGGTAGTGGTTGTGTTTTGTTGTACTAGCTAGGAAGGAGATTTGCTAGATTGTTAGCTGTAAGTCTGGTCATGGCTTCTTTGCTCTCCTATCACATTTCCTCTACTGTGCTACTTATACAGGAGCCAATGACGAGAAAATGGCAGTAACATCTATATCTAAAATTTTGTATTGTGGGTTGATGATCTCAAGTCTTAGTAATTTAAATCAAAACATAGTACATCAAATAGCATATCCTTAGAAAGGCATTTTAAAGAGGAATATGAAGGATAATGGTGTGGTGAACTTGTGGATCTTCACAGAGCTTATGGAAGTCAGTGAGGGAGAAAGCACACAGATAAATTTGAAAAAGAAGTAACGAAATGCATGTGTTTTCCTTTAAAAAAAGCCTGTTCCCCAAATACTAACATTTAATATTTTTAGTCACAATGGAACTCGTGAATGTCGCAACTAATTTATACAATTTTCTGTAAAAAACCAACCAAACAAAAACTGTGCATCTGGACTGACAAGCTGTATGCCAAGATTCAGCCAGATGCAATTTGAAATGTCCAAGACATTAAACGTGCCCTGAAATGGAGCTTTTAATGGAAGTGCCACCTCAGTCTCAGCTATAGTGAGTGCCAGTGTAACACACTGCAAGAAATTTATCACGCTAGATCTCAACTGCAAGTAGGTTACGCTAATCTAGAAGTAAATATACTGAAAGTCTGCAGAAGTTAATGCCTGGGAGGTGATTTTTCCATCATTTATCCCATCCTGCCTGCATACTTTGTTTATAGTAATGTATTTCTGATAACTACATAAATTTTACCAAACTTAAAAAAAGAAAGAAAGAAAAGAAAAAAGTTGTGTGCTGTGTGCTTGGTATGCATTGTTTTGTTTCTTTCATTAATTCTTGCTGGCATTCTGGATGCTCAGATGAACAATAGCAGTAGCCTGTAAAGATCAATACCAGATTGCTGATAGTGCCTATCTATTCAAAGAGTAGATTATTTGATAAATGGTTTGGTCCATATGTTTTGACATTTGTTAGCTGTATAGCCCAGACCAACTGGTAGAACTGTAGTTCCATCATAAAAAGCAGGAGCAACAAATAGAATATTTCCTTTTTGGTACAAAACCTATATATTGTAGTTTTAAAGCTGCAAGTAGTAGATTTCAAAAGAGAAAAACAAAAACTTCAAGTTAAAAGTTCACATATGTTTTTCTTAAGTTTTTAATTATGGTCTATGAATACAATGGATATAATTTGTATTTTATGGCTTTGTAGTTGACAGGATTCAGATCTCATAAAACTGTAATCCTAGCCATTTTTTTTTTATATCAGTGTCTCTATATAGTGGATCAAATGAGATCGTCTGAGAGAACTCACTTCTATCTTCCCCCAAAACTTGCCCTCTTCCAAAAAAAAAAAAAAAGGCAAATCTAATGAAAGAAATGCAGTGACAAGACTGTCCAGAGCAGACTCAAAAGTTAATGAAACTTCAGGCAAGCATCTGGAACTTTACTTGAGCTCAGATTTCAATTCCTAGGACTTAGGTGAAAATTCTGAATTATTTTTGGAAGGCATACTTATCCTTTCTTTTCTCTCAAATGCCTTATAACGTATGCTCAAGTGCAAAGTCCTGTGCTTTGTATGCACTTAAACAAAGGACATTTCGTCATTTGGGTAGTAGTCAAACTCTTCTCTTTCTTCCAGCCTTAGAGGACCAAATAAATCTGTTTGTGAAAGGCATATGGCAGCATGCTCTGTAAACTGAATTTAAAGAAACAGTTACAGTTACTGTATTTATTTCAAGCTATTTATGAATTTGTGAGTAAATTTGTAAGTGAAATTATAATTTGAAATCTGTATGTAAACTTATAAGTAAAAAGACTAGCCAATTCCTCATTGCTGCATTAAGAGACAAAAAATCATTATTTCAGAAGTGATTTGCAGTCCTTGAACAGTGAGACCTCATACAGGTGAAAGGTAGTACTGTGATAGATACAGCAGGAAAAATACAGTGAAAAATTATACCTGACACACTTCAACTTTGAAATACATTTTAAAGCCTTATAAGCAATCAGGAAAACAATGTTGCTCTCCCCATTTTGTGACTTTGTTGACTTCATGTGGTGAGAAAAAGGATGGTGTTTGCTTAAAGGTCCCTGCCCTCTAAAGCTCTCTTAAGGGTTCAGTTAAGGCATTACTTGCTGAGTATGTGGTGAAGGATATATAAACCTTGTTCCTCTAGCTCTTGCCATGTGTGACAGGTCCTCCTGTGCCAGGAGTTTCTTAGGCTTTTGTGAATGTTGCTGTCCCTTTTGGGATTTGGAAGGATTTCTCTCTGTCAACAACAGCAGGTTGGTCCCTGCAGGGCAAGTGAAGAGGAAATTGTCCAGTTGTGATTTAGCAGCTTGTAGGTACTTGGGTATGAGTTCTGTGTCTGGATCTCTGGTAGGTTAAAATGAGCTTTTTTAAACTGAAATGTATTTTAAGGAAGACAGAGAATGGGGTTAGAATTTCTGGAATAGCAATGACAACTTCCTTTCCCCTTCCTTTTAACCCAAGATAGTGACAAACAAGAAAGTTGATCTAAGATAGCAGTTGTTAGGGACTGACTATTTTCCTCCATAAAATGAAGAGGAACATGAAGGGAAAGACATTTTGAGCTGGAAAGACATTTTGAGCTGGAACTTTGCGTAGTTCTAATGATGGATGAGATTTAACATAGTTAATATCTTGTCCTACTTGTTTTGAACAATCAGAGGTAGCTTAATGTAAAATGGTGAAAAATGGGTGTCTCAGCAGGGGGCTTGATCACTCACTGAAAGGTACATACTGTATTATATACTGTTTAAGGAATGGTGTTGTGCAATCTGGTATCAAAGGATGATCTTTGCTTTTCTTTTTTTTTTTTTTTTAATAAGACTTGCAGGAGGGAAATGTAAAATGTCAGTATTTCTCCTTTAAGTAATTGACAGTAAGTAGATACAAGATCCCTGAACCACTGCTCTCAGAATCATCTTAAAATAGCCACTTTCTTGTTTTCCTGGTGTATATATGAAACAGGTGTATTAACATATTAATGATCAGATGTTATATTTAGCTCTGCATTTTAAGAATCTTTAGCAATGTAGAAAAGGATGATTTGACAGGCTCAATTCAACACTGGGCAACAAATAAAGCTTATAATGAAATTAACATAAATCATTAGCATTAATCATTCAGTATTATTGATAGCCATATAAAGAAATGTATCACAGCCCTGAAAGTAAAGAAGAGAAGAGCAGTGTTTCTTGCCAGCTGTCCTGACGAGCTATGAGCCCATATGGTAGTGGTACTGGCTTTCCTTTCTAATTTTCCTCCTCTGCTTGAGCTGTCAGAAGCCCCTCTCTCTCCTTTTTCTTTTTCCACAGACTGCAGAGATAGCTTCTATGGCATTTTTTTGAAAATGCCAGCTTTTTAGAACAGGTCAGACTCCATCAACATTATGACTGTCACTGGCCATGTGACCAACATGAGGAAACTAGCTAGGTGACAACATGCAGTCTACGTTCATCGTTTTCAATTTGGTAACATTCACTTCTACTTAAACTTTCAATTCCAAACCTAGTAAGAATTTTTCACACTGGGAAACAACATACTCTTAAAGTAGTATTTGGAAATCAGGTATTGCGAAATGTATATGTATCTGAAGTTTCATTTTAAAAGATTGAATAAATGTGGGTGTGCTTCATGGTGTTCAGTCATTATTCCCTGGATAGCTTTTTTTGCTTGTGTGCTGCCCTCCCCCAAAACAAACAAAAAAGAAAAAAAAGAAAAGAGAGTGAAAGAATTGAGATTAAAATAATGAATACTATTAATACTGCTTGTGCTGGAAGCTTTTGAGAACCAGATGTTGCTTAGTCATCTTTATTTACCTGAAGTAAGGCCAATGAAACATTAGGTAAACATGGGTACAGGGACTAAGTAACAGAACTGACAATATATCCCTAAAGCTATAATCTCAGATGCCTGTTCTAATCGTAGGCACTGCATACTTTCTTCATAGTTTTGGCATGCTTTCAAGTGTTAGACAAATCTTCATGATCAGCAGTGCTCAGACTCAGTGCTGTGAGAACATCAGAAAAGTAGGTGCACTGGGGAGTTATCACAGAGTTAAAATCTTTGGATGGCAGTGATGAAAATTGTGTCCTTTTCCATTGTTTTATACCTACCTGCTCCTTTTAGTTTCTTTGTACTGTACGAGCAATTGAAATAATTCTGCCTCTCATGAGCTTCTCCATTTTCCTAGTTAAAAGGAAGTATAAAATGGCTTCAAGTTAAGAAAACCATGCATATGCAAGCAATTTTTACATATCTTTGTAATTTTTTTACAGTTGGTTCTTTGTATTTACCTTTAAAATGTCTAAACACATGGAAAGTAAGGCTTGCCATTCTTAATTCAAGATCATGCAATATATAAGGGATATGATGAGGCATTGTTAGGGCATTGCACAATAATACAGTACTGTCAGCTCTCCTTAAAATGTCTGTCTTTTTAAGTGTCTTGGCTAAAACGATCTGGTATACTTAAATTGGGTTACTAAAGTTACTGGACTTTCTGTTGAATAATTAAATATTCAAAGAACAAGATTCTGCCTTCTACTGCTGTAAAATATTCTTTATTTTCAAGTTAGTTACATGCAGAAGAGCATAAAGAAAACAGGTGCTGGAAGGAAACATGTATGAACATAGGAAAAATCCCATACTTTGTCACTCTTGGGCAATCATGTGTTCACTTCTTAAATTTGCATGGGACCTTAATCTCCAATATAGAAATACATACCATTCCCTTATGCTCAAAGTCAGTGTTGCAAGGGAGCATAATAGCCAGGACTGGTATCCTGTACCAAAGCGAATAGATCCCTTAATTTCATGGTTTAAAAAATACTTGAGTTGACCTCAGTATAATTCCTATATTTTAGTCATTTAGGTGTCATGGCTCAGTAATCATTCATTAACTATAGTGCTTTTCAAATGAAGAACTGAGATGAAAATTTTTCTTAATGATGACAAGTGATGTAATTTAGTTTTATTCGTATATTATAGTGGTGCCCGCTAGCGCCGCTGTAGTTAAGGGTCTGTCAGTGGTTCCATTATAAACCCCTATTTTCAGAGGGTTTATAACTCAAAAATTGATTTTAGACTTAAAACTGCCACCCAAGGTCTAAGTCCTGGAGGTTGTTTTTATACACAAATTGGCATTTTGGGGAGGAAAGGAGGAAAGGTTAATGGTTTCTCAACTGTAAGAACAAGATTGAGGATTTTCTGGTTTAGATTTGTATTTGTGTTTCTATCATACTAAAATCGCTTCATCCATCTCAACCCCAAAGAAAAAAAGCCACTATCAAGTACTTTATGACCAAAGAAAGGCTGCAAGATCTTATTAACCACAGTGTAAGAACTGAATTGGACTGAGGCTTGTAAAAGCAAGTCCATGGCTTGGAAAATCCCATGACATTTGATCAGAGGTTGAAATCCCTTTGAGTGTAGTCATTTAGGAAACTGGGGTAGGGGTGAAGTAAGGCCTCCTCTTTCTCTATGCAAGGCAAGAGAGTCAAAACAGATGTACTGTTTTGCCTTGTGCTGTAAACAAGCTGCAACAAAACTGGTACTAATATTATAAAGGCAATTTTCAAAGGAGTGTAAGGTACTTATCAGGCCTTAAATGGCATCTCTGGAATTGAGAATAAAATAGTAAATATAGCAGTAGATTACTAAAAGCTCATGGGAGGGAAGGAGAATGAGTTGGATCCTAGCTGGAACAAAATTAAGACTGCTGCTACTGTCCTGATGGCAATTGGAGCTCCAGCAAGGAAACCTCCATGAGTCTTGACACATGGAGGTAGGCTGATGAGAAGAGGGAAGGCCTTGTTGCTTAGGAGTCCTCAGAAAAGGAGGACCCACACACTGAAAGAGAATCCCAGGCCAGGTGCCAATCAGCTGTTACTGATTTGTCCTCCAGTAACCACACTGCTGCTAAAGTGAGAAGAAACAGGGATGATCAACTTTAAAGCTGTCTGTTTATTGGAAATGGCAGTAATGCTCCACTGGAATGACACTATTAAAACTGAGAATAAATCTAAAATGTATTCCAAAGAAATTGTAGAATTATTATTGATATACTTCAGCTTACCTGATGGTCAAATCTCATTCTGTGAGTCTTTAAAAATTACTTCATAAACATTAGAAATGAACAGGTGGAACCAGAATCTGTAAATATGAAGGCCTTGCATTTGTATGCAAGCTTTGCATTGGATTCTGGAATATATAGTATAGATTCACTACAGATATACATGGTTTTTCTTACTATAAGAAACAAAAGAATAAAAAAAATGAAGTTGTTTCAGTTCTTCTCCAACAGAATTATTTATCCTGCATCTATTGGAATTATTTATGATTAATGGTCCTGTATTTTGTTTTCAGTCCAGCCCTGCTGTCAGAGATGTTGCTCACAATTATAGATAGAAATATGAGAATTGGCAGCTGTTTGATATGCATCTTTCAGAAGAGAAAAAAGAAGCTTGATACTTCTTGAGAAGGGAAAGTTTCTGGCTAGTTTTATATTCCAGAGAGACAGCATAGTACGTTGTCTAAGACAGTGTCCTCCAACTAGACCTGTCTGTTTATAAACCTACAGTTATCCTGTGGAGACAGTTGATCCTGTCTTTACCAGCAACATTTTCTACTCTTTTCTCATAATGATAAAGTGAAAAATTTTCAAGGTAGTAACATAAATGTTAAAAATTGTTTTTTCAATAGTTAATAATAAAAACCTCTCACTATATCCAAAGGTATCAATACACAAGAAAAAATATGCATTTTTATCTCATTCTTACCTCTCACTTTAAGAAACATTAGAGAGATGCTTTGTTTTTCCTGACAGCTTCTGGCATCTTATCATACATTACAATGCACCATACTGCAGAGAGGGTAAGTTTCTGTACAGATATAAAGAAACTGTATTTCATAAGACCTTTTTGTTGCCATATCATGTATAAATGCAGACCTGTGTATGGGTCTTACATTAGGGAAAGAAGAAGACTAATACGTACTCTCCTGTTTCTGATTCATGGCCAACTCTGCCTCCTTGGCTAGTCATGCTAGGTTATGGGCTGTCTGCAGATTTGAAGAATGCTTGGACTAGAGAAGAGGGATAATATCTGGCAGTACAGTTCAGGACTGGTGGTTAAAAGCAGATGGAGTTGTGTAATGAGAGATGCTAATGTATTTAGGTATACCATTTCTTTATTTTCTTTAAATTTCAGCTATTTGTAAAACATGAGATTAAATGGAACACTTGCTGTTAGTGTGGTTGTTCTGGTTTTGGCTTCAGTTTATGGCTTTGTGAGAAGATGCATGCTGAAGCAGTGTATTGTACATTTAGACTATGAGTTTTACTGTGCCCTTTAAAAAAATACATTTAAAATTACTGTATTGTACTGAAAAATTCCACTGAAAATGTTCACTGTTTCCCAGAATAGGATTACCACTACAAGGAACGTAATCTCATGTTACATTAAGCAGCACAAAGTTTAAGATGCAGAATGCCATCCCCTCTCAGGTGGAGTTATGAAGGTTAAAATGGAATGTAGCTCTTAGTCCACCATTGTTAGCACTATAGAGAGCTGTTTTAATAGCTGTCATGGCATTTTGTTGGAATAAAATTATGAGCCTATAAATAGATTTTTTTATTAACAAAAAAATATTTTATCCTATAAAGCTGTTTTGTGGTTTTATTTTTACTCTCTATTTTGTTACTGTGTTTTCAACTAGCCCCATTATTTTTTAAAAAAGATATTTTGTAAAATAGCCATTCCAAAGGTTGAGATCTTTGTGTTTTACCTTTTAGTATAGTTGTGGTAGTATCTGAAATAACACAACAAATGTAATTTTTGGGTAAGTTCTGCTAAGAACAGTTACGCATTCTGGAATAAAACTGGTTTTGCCAGAGAGTAGTATTAGTCTGTAACTAATCAGCCACCTGAAGGAGCTACCTGATGATTGTTTTTATCATAAGGGTAGTGATTTTTTTTTTCAGGGGAAAACAGATGTTTAATTTTTTTCTTTTAAGCTGGTCCTAGTATACAGACAATACAGCTGACTAATATATAGATGTGTGTAGACATTTGTCACCTCTAGTCTTCTGTAAGTGTGAGTACACGTGTACTTTAGTACAAATCTTTAGTACACGTGTAAGCAGAGATTTGCATCTTTGAACATGTGTGTAGCATCTTTGAACGCTAGCTGTGTAAGCAGGGGTTCATTGCTGGTGGCAGCAAAGCTGGCTGACGACCACTATCTGAGCTCTCCCATCATTGTTATATTTAAGGATTTCACAAACACTCAATTTGTTGATGAAACAACTGGGAGGTTGTGGAAATATCCCCCCTGAAACAGGGATGATACCAAGAAATTGAGACACATACCAGTTAGAGTCACACGTTGAAATATGTGGCAGATTTGAATTAATCTAGTCCACTGATTCATGTCTGTCTTTCTAGTTAAAACCGGAGTGGAAGATAAGGACAGGATGATACTGTAGAAGGTGCACCTTTTTTTAGGGTTTTGGTTTCCTTTAAGGACATGTGTATTTCCTTATGGACCTGTTTTTTGTTGTAGGCAGTGTAATTATATAATGTAATCAGATACATTTTCCATTTAGAGGCTGTGGAAAAGGTCGTGTTGAGAAAAACTAAGTGTCTTAATTTGCCTGTTCTTATTTCAAGCCGTTTGCATATGTGTAAGCAGCAGAAATTCTCCTGGCTGTGCAGGTAAATGGCAGCACTGGTGGGGAGTATAGATTATTCATTTTTTCTTGCATATTTAGATTTGATCAATTCTCGTTTGTGCTCTTCAACCTAAGAATGGTATTAACTTATCCATGATCTGACTTCAATGCACACCAAATCTATTTGCTTAAGATAGGTATCTGCCAAGGAACACATTTCACTGGTTTTCTACAAGTGGTACCAGTGGCTTTCCAGTTCTTCATTCGGTTTACAGTGGTGGTCTTGTGTGATGTACGTGTGATTTGAAAGCAGTCCATCTGAGAAAGCTTTACAGCTTTTGAAATCATCAAAAACATTGTTTAAAAAAAGCCACCAAACACTTGTTTAGTGAGGTATTGGCATGATAGTTTCTATATTAAGCTCTTAATTTTCTCCTTCCTACAAATCAGGTCCAAAATAACAGTTAACAAAATAAAACCATTTTGGGCTGTTAGCATAAAGATGCTGTTTTTCTTAAGCATTTAAGAAGTGTAGAGAATAAGGAATAGCACTAGTGATGGGAGAAAGGTGTTATCCTTAGCTGATTAATTTTACAGTTTGGACTACATTAAACCTGCGTTGACAAAGCATACTTTGAAAAAGTTCATAAAGTGCTTAGTGCTGGAGACAGATTCTAGTTTTGTTTTGCAAATCTAAAACCAGCCTAGAGGATAGGCAAGGCTAACACTCTGTGTCCCACCTGTTGTCTGGTATTTAAGCAGACACATAATATGCCATTATAGTCACCAGGAACATACATATGCATAAAAATTATTGGGGATGAATCATAATATTGTGAGTCATTTAAATTGAATATTTAGACTTAGCTTATCATTAAATGGCAAAAGTTTTATCACTGCATATGTATTCTACCGGAAATAACAGTATCAGATCGGTGAATACACATGTGATCTGGACCAGTCCTAATTACCTAACTGAATCAGCAATTTAGGATTCAGTTAATAAAGATGTCCACATATTCAGATACCTGCTACCTGCTTTTACACCTGGGTAACACAAAAAAACATGTGCTTTTCAGTGGCAAAATCACTGGAGAAGAAAAGTCTTTTTTTATTTTTCTTAAGGTTTAAAACCTCCAGGGCAGTTAGAAAACCATGTTTTTCATTGAACTGTGTCTTTTTGAAATTCACAAGCTTGACATGTCATTGGCATGACGTGTCTCAGTCCGTTACACAGAAATGCCACATTACACTGTGTGACGTGACAGGCTGACAAAAAGGGACATGACGCACCAGCCCAATGGGATGTCAAGCCTGAGAAATTTAAGCCATGCTGTTTGCTTAAAAAAAAAAAAAAGGTGAGGGGGGGCACTCTCCATGCTGATATCCTGTACTGTTGGATTTTACCGTTTCAAAAAGCTTTTCTTGGTTCAGTCAGGCCTCCCTCTTGTATTTGATAATAAACCATGCAAATATAAATTTCTGCTTTTGTATGTTTTATCCTGTGGGACCAGACAGTCTTATGTTCCTCCACAATACTTGGCAAACCTTTGTAGAAATCCTTTATACTTGCAGTGCTTGTGACATGGGGATCTGAGTTACAGAAGTACATTGTACTACATTTGGGATTGCTACATGCATAAACAAGAATTGTTCAAAGATCACAGTGATAACATGACATGCTGTAAGTCACAGTTCAAAATCTATGAAGGTTTTAGAATGCTTTTTTAGTTGTGTTAGGTAGGACAAACGGAAGGGCAGGAGAGCTTAGAAGAATTAAAAGATCATTAATAGGCAAGTTTTTCTTCTGGAAAAAGGCTTTCCCTTGATACTTATTTCCTTTAAGTAGCATCAAAAGTATTTCAATAATCTCTAAAGAGTTTAAGAACAATATACTTAATTACTATGAGTAATTTCAGAGCTAATTAATGTGATAAATCTCCATAGTGAAGTATTCTTAGCTACTGATCAACATAAAATGACATAGATTAAAGTCAGTGCAGATACATCTTCTAGTTAATTTTACATTTGGTGTGGAATGGTGAAAATGAGCATACAGACATATGTACACATTTTAGTTTAGAATTTGAATATTCTGAGTTGCATCATGTATATATGCTTTTAATGCAGTCATTTACATGCAGACTTTGGCATGGATTTTTTTTAATAGGTTGCAATAATGGGTTGAGTTAAAATAGACAAATTAAATTTACTATTATTAAAAACCTGTCGTGATTGTTCATCTATTAAAAATAATTCACTTGGGTAAAAAGTGCAAGAAATAAATTGCATACATTTTTGTTAGATTCTTTGCATTTTATGCATTGTAAAATTTTTATATGTAGATAGCAATCTAAAATGAAATGTCTTCCTTCTGGTTTGCTAAACATATGGAATAAACTTTGACTATAAGAGCATAAATCTTCTAAAATACACATTTATAATGGTAGTGGGATATGACCTTAAATGTGAATCTAAACAGCGATTCTGTAATTCCTGGTGGTAAACAATATCCTTCTACTTTCTCTCATCAATATGCTTGAAACTGAGGAAAGAACTTGGTCTGTAAATACAGAATCCCCTTTTCGGAAACATCATTTTGCAAATAGACTTTCTGAACTGTGATTGGTTTCAGTTTATATGCAGTCTTCCCATTGACTCAGGTGTGCTTTGGATTGTGTCCAAAAATATATTTTTCAAACTGGACAGATTCTGAGAATTCTTTTTCAGAGAGAAGCCTGGTTCTAGTTTGAAGTAGCAATGTTGTTGAGAATCTTTTTCTGTTCTCAAAATGTCCATACCCAGCTCCAAAGACATGGATACCCAGTGCATGAATAATTGTCCATGGCAGGTCCCTCTGACCTGCCACATCTGTTTACTCCCCTGTGTGCTGGTTGACAGGACATCTGAGGTGGTATCCCATGGATGTCTGCATCAGGTATTGTAATGAGGTCTCAAACTACCACTTGTAGGCAAGGCACATGCAATCTGTGTGATTGTAGAAATGGCCATAGTGAGAACAATAAACTATAAGATCAGATAAGGGTGCTCGAACACCAAACACTTTCCCTCTTTCCCCAGGGAATGGGGGAGAAAATTGAAGAGAATGGCAGAGGCAAACTGTGGTGCAAGGCACAGTGAGGGGTATCATGAGACATGCCATTGCCGAGGCAGAGCAATAGGTATTGCTTGGTATCTGAACTGCGTGTCTTCACTGCTGCATTAGTCTGTGGATGTGCACCAGACTGAAAATACCTGTTCTGTAAAACTGATGGCCAGCGTTTTGGGAGGATGTAATCTTTACATGAAAGCATGTATGCATAGATTTTGAAATGTGGAACTGCAAGATATACACCAGCATGCATCTTCTGCACAGAAATGTGTAGAAAGGTGGTAACAGAGTATTAAGGGAATAGATAACCAGCACTCCTGAAATTGTTCAACTTGGCTCTTTGCTACAAAGGGGTTTTGGATTTGTAGCTGGACTTTGCAGCTATACCACTGTAGTACCACCAAAATAAGGTCAGGATTCTTTTTCTGCAATTAGTTCTGCTTTAACATGGCTATTAAGACTTGCCTGTGCAGTCGGCTATTGTGGGGACCTCTGGAGCAGTAGGCTTCAAAATTGAGATGAATGGATCAGTTCAAAGCCGTTAGATTTTTATTTTTATTTTTTTTTTAGGACTTCATGCATGCAGGCTAGTGTGGTAGTGCCCCTATGTTATATATTCAGTTGACAAATGTGAGAACTATCCAAGTCACATATATTTTCCAAATGGAAGTAGTTACTCTGACGTCATAGTATTTCTGAAGCTGGACTTTCAAACATGTGACTGTTTTTATCCAGATCCAGCTCTGCCATTCTCAACTCCTTGGTGTAGCTCAGCCTCTGAGCATGCATAATGAACCTATTAGTATTTTATGAATTGAACTCTTTTTCTCTTGGGGAAGGGAGGGCTTCCTGAGTATGTTAAGCAAAGCAGAATTCATATGAATCATATGGCTGAATTACAGTACATCTACTTATGCCCTTGAACTTTATGATCTGCTGCAAGAGACATGAACATTTGCAAAGGTATGGAAAGGGTATGATCTGGGATCAGTGCTCAATATGTCAAACATTAATTAAAGCTGAAGAAATGTAAGTTTGTTATGGAAACAAAGAGAAACATAGAACAGTGTGCTGCAAGCCAAGTCCCTGAGATATTCAGGAATCCTGTTTTGAGAATCTTATCATCAGCTCCCGAAACACATTTGTTAAAAGTTCTCCAGTGATTTTTTTCCTATATTTTGATCCAGACTCCCTTTTCCTTTAAATTTAATGTTGATATATATTCCTGAAGCACAAGAAAGATCTGAAACTATGAAGCCTAATTATACTGCTTTGGATTTTTAGCTCTAACGAATAACACTTCTTTCATGGCTAATGGTCCGGGTTAGTGGTACATCTAAATCACTTAAAAATAGGCAGATTAATTTGGTAGTTTGCTGGTGGTTTTGGGGAGTGGCTTTTTTTTTTTTTCCCTTTTTTTTTTTTTAAAGGTGTGGCTGGGCTTTTTGTTGTTTTGTTTTTAGTTCTGGTGTTTGCTTTGTTTTGTTTTTTTTTAACCTGTGGTCCTGTTACTGCTGAATAAAATCCACCACAGCTGCTTTGACAGAGGCTGTGCTATTTTGAAGACTTTGATTTTAGCCATATCCTTTTTGTTATCCTATTTTGAGGCATAAGTTATACTTGTCTTTTGGACTGTGACTTTTGAAAATAAAATTTTAAACAATATGTGTTCTTGGGTATGAAGGACAAATCAGTCCTCTTTTTTTTTTCTTCTTCTTCAGAGCCTTTAGTTTCCTTAGGTTTTAGTTACACAACATTATGCATGTCTTTGCTCCCGTAATTTGAAGATTCAGATGGTAATAAACATGCTCTTTGTGCTGGACAAAAAAGCTTAGATTTATCCTTGTCCACATACCACAGTGGCACATGAACTGAGTGGTTGCAAATTCTACTTGAGTATATACAAACATCAGAACTTTAAAAGTGCATGTATGTTTTCTTAAATCTGCAGAACATGATACACTGTGAAGACAGCATTCAGTTGCATTTGCTCAGAGAGCACACTGATAGACAGATGGGCCTTGAGAACAGAAGCAACAAATGTCATAAATTTCTCTTAAAGAAAAGTGCTATCATTTCTGCCACTTGCTTACATATGTTTTCAAGCATGACTGTCTTAAGTGTGGCTGATAAGTTACATCACACTGATAATTCAGTTGCATCTTGGGGTTTTCAAGAAAGGGTTAAATTCTGCAAGAATTCTGTTTAAATTCTCTTACTGATTCACACTCAATGGATACAGTCAAAGGAAGATTGTTAAAGTGATCTTGATTATTGGACAGATAATTACACTTTGAAAGAATACAGGTTTTCTTTTTTCTTTTTTTGTTTTAAGTTTTCTGTTGGAGCAGATTGCTGTAGGTGTTATCTGTTTTCAAAAAGCTTTTCTGAGCACAAGTATGCACAGGCCCTTTTTAGATTGTTCTCACTTGCTATGAACTCTTTCTAGCTCAGGAAGTTGATCACTTCTCTCCTAACAGTGTGTTCCCTGAGAGCATTGTAAAATACACTAATAGAATTTTGCCTACTAAATTGTATTTGCTCTGTGTTTTCTTTCTTAGAATCCCCTCCTTTTTTTAGACGAGATTTTGTTCAAAAGAAGAAACAAGCAAACACCTCCCTTGTATCATCTCCAGTTTCATAACATCAAACATTAACAACTGGATTTCTCTTGAACTCATAAACCACCTTACCAACTGCTACCTCCTCTAGAGTTTAGCAGGGGAGCAAACAATGGAGCTGTCATAAGATCAGAATTTTCCTTCAGGAAAGATCAGGCGGGAGGTTACACAGACTGCCTGGATGAACTTGCTTGGGACTTATGCTGGCTGCCATCCCTGAATGTAGGCCTGGGATTTTGCGGCTACTGCGTGTTTTGTTTAAAGTAGGGTTCACACCTTGAAATGTCTGGATGTCTGTTCACTCCTGAGCTTGTAAACTTGTGGTTGATGTGATGAATCTTCCTAATCAGGCTGAGGGTTACATAAACTTTCCAAACTGAAAAATACTTTATACATCTGACTAGTAGTGTTTACTCTGCTTTTAAAGTTGGTTTGATGGTAACTGTTGGTAGGTGCCCACCTAAAACAAGTGATGCAAAATGTTATGCATCTAGGTAGTTGAGCTGTGACAAAATGGGAAATATTTCACTTTTCATTTGTCTGAAGCATAGGCAGGTAAAAGGACCAGATTAAGTACTTTTTGTGATTTCCCTCACTCCCCATTTTGTTTCTTCAGTGACCAGTGCCTAAAGGGTGTATTCCCTCTTGAATGTGTACAACTACCAAAGGAGATAATGTTGGATATTTTAATTTGAATAGGTTCTTAAATTTATGATTAAATAGTGATGTTAGTGTGAGACATGGAGAAGGAATGCTATATAGCCTGTGTGCATTAAAATCCTTATTCAAATGTATAGTCCATGATTTTGATAATGATCTGTCATATAGTACAGAGATGTGCAAAAAATCAAGTATTTGTTAGTATGTTTTGGAATTAAATGTTTTTAAGAATATTGAACCTAAATTGTGGTCAAATAACTACTACTAGCCTTTGAAACATTTCCAAGCATAATGTCATATTCTTAGGGCATGAGTAGTTTTAGGAAGGAATCTGGGGGCTTTCTGTAGCTATTTACTAATGGCAAAAGATAACTGAGAGATGGAAAATTGTAAATGCACAGAAAAATGTGTTCAAATACTATCTTTGTGGGCATCTTCTTTCTCTTAAAATTTACTCGTAGTTTCATATACTATGTATGATAACCTGTGGGATAATTAACAGTGCTGATGTGCAGGGAATTTCAAAATTAGCTGATCCAATTTGGTTGCGATGTAGGTAGCAGTGTAAGATGTTTATAGTCCTTGCAAGGGAAATATATTAAATGCAGACTGTTTCTCATTTTAGGCATGGTGTTGACTATGGTTTTTTCATAGTAAAAGGCAGTATTGGCCATAAGGTAACAGTAGTGGACCTGATCTTGATGTACATTAATTGTAGCCTGTGCTAAGGTGCTATCTGCATGGGTAGCTCTGAGCTTTTCTGTCCAATGTAAAACTTCTTTTTTTTTTTTTTTGTTGTTGTGCAAGTGTGGAAGGCAAAAAGCTCAGGCGATGACATTACTGTCACCTGCTTAAAACGGTATGAAGTTCTTCAAGAATCGGCATAATCTCCAGGGTTCACTGTTTTCCATGAAAGCATTTATTTCAGTCAAAATACTTCACGTTCTTCTCTACACAGACATTTCAAGAAAAGTTAAAAACATGCCATTTTACAGGGCAACCTTACCTTTCTTTACAAATATACCTACTTTTAGGTAGATTGTACCATTGTGGAATCAAATCATACACCTTATTAGGCACACATGATTCATATGAAAGCTAAATAAACTGAGATGCTTCTAATAAAAGATGTAATTGAAACTGGTTTAGATTGGTGAACAAGCCTTTCTGTTTACTTTCTTTATTTTTGATTCATTGTTTTATCTAGTGTCTTCCTCAATAATCGACCCTTTAATTCTGTTTAAATTAAAACCAAATAGAGTCTCTTGGATTTTTTATTTTCTTTTATTTTATATGTATGGTTTGCCCTCTCAGAGCAAGGGGAAACAATCTTGCCCATCGGCTTGTAAAAGCATGATGAATCTTTTGAATATGCGAATGTAAGATCTGTTGTTCAAGATGTCATGTTTTTCCCTCTGTTGTTAGCTAGGAGACAACATGGAATACCCTGATTTACCTGTGTAATCCCAGTGTGTCTCAGGTGCCAGGACTTGCTGTTGAGATCAGCATGTCTCCTGTCAGAAATGGTTGGAGTGAGACAGGGACGGCATGACCACTGGGCACAAAAAGCTACAGAGGTCAGGTTTCAAGGACAGCCAGCATGGCAGTGATGTGGCAGTGACAAGTTGTCAAGTGAGCAAATACAAAAGCAGGGTTGGGAGGGAGGGAGAAGGAAAAAGTCTTGTCATTTCTGATGAAATATTCAGTGTAGCAGGTAGCAATGGAGTGAATGAATTACACTCATGAGTTTGGTGATTGTTTTTTAAGAATGGTGGAGAGCTGATTGCTCACGGTGGAGACCTGTTCAGCAGTTGCGAATACTTTGTTTACTAGCCTGATGATGCTCCATGAGAGATGACTGTTATCAAATGCCTACTTTAAATTTTGGATTAAATATTACATTCTTGTTTATAACAATAGCATCATCAGGCTTGGGTAAGACACCTTTCAGAGCCTTAAACTGCTTTTAAGTCATTCATATAGATCCTTGAGTTGCTATGAAGTGATTTATCTTAGAGAAATTTGGAAGGAAAACTATAATAATGATGCCAGTTCTGAATGATCATAAATAATCATAATTAACAACTCTGCTGTGTAATTTTGTTGGTTTGTTTTCAGACACTTTTCATTTTATTTTGAATTTTCTCATATTGTATTGAATTGAAACACTTCTGTTTGTAGTTCTGTGTATTCCATAGTATGTGAGATAATAGCATACTTTATTTGTCCCTGAAACAGACCGCAATAATATGGTGACTTTTATCTCCTGGCATATTTGCAGAGTTCTTGATACCAGTTTTCTTAATGGTAAGAGTGTTCTACTACATGCACATTTTTCCTTGGATCAGTAATACTTTCACCAGCTTGCACATGTGTACATGCATGTATATCCAGAATAAATGTTAATTTAAGCTTGATTAGTGTAATCTCAGTAAGAATAAATACTACAAGATTCCCAGTGAAGTTCTTGAATAGCTTGCTATAATATGAGGAAAAATGGTGTTTATCTGCTGAAAGAATACCTTCATATTCTGCTATGTAGAATTTAGCAATTTAGCAACCATAGGTCTTTTTTGATAATGTGCACATTTATTCTTAAATTAGTAAAGATGATCAAATCCTTTATTGTGGATGTATATGGAAAAATGCTTTAAATATATGTTTTGTGGTTTATTTCTTCAGTGTGTACTTTTAACTGCCATCAATTACTTTTTAAGTTTAACTTTTCATTTCTTTACATGAGGGAGCAACTGTATATTGACAACTTCTGACGCTGAAGGGAGAAATATAAAGTATTTTCTTACTATCCTACTCTCTTCTTTCTATCTAAAACAATTTAATTATTTTTTAATTCATCTGCAGCTGCTCAGGTTATAGTTGTGGTAGTGGGGGGATAGAAGGAATGAAAACAGCCTAAATCCATAGTCAATAAGTCAGTATTTAAAAATGGATGAATATTACTTTTTAGCCTTACAGAAATAGGCTTAGCTGCTTGAGAACGTAGATAGAAGAAGAAAAATTTCCTGAGGCAAAATGGTCTTGGAATGAAAAGAGAAAATAAGTTTAAATGAAAACAAAGCTATGAAAATGTTTAATGATTCAGTGCAGTTTTGTCTCATTAAAGAGACATATAGCTAAAGAGTAACCTGAAGAGTTTAAATATAAAAACAGATGCAAGAAAAAAGACAGAAGTCAGTATGTAGAGTGAAGGAGAGTAGCTTGCATGAGGAGCCCATCAACTGGGATCTTGCCCACCTGAGGGTTGCTAAGCATCAGCATCTTTGCCACAGTAGTGCTTGAACTATGCTCCCAGCCAAATCACTGTGTCTATCTCTTGCTGTGAATTTTTGGCAGTGGATTCTCAGAGTTGCAAGCTGGCTTTCACACTGCCACGTGCTCTCACTCCCTGCTGATGCACACTGTAGGTGATAACACAAAGATATCAAAGACTTTTTCTTCAGTCTGTCTCTCTCAAGAGCTCCATGTCTTCCAAGTAAAAAAAAAAAAAGTGGAATAGAGTTTTCTGAAGTGGACTAAAGCAAAAGCCCCCGAAAGATGTATGTTGAAATCCAGCAGGGAAATTGTTCAATATTGATAATCCGGCAACATGATATTCTTTTTTCTCAGAACGAGACTTGGAATTTGAAGTGCCTGTAAAAGAAAATTAGGTGTTTCAATTTTAAAATGCAGATTTCTAGTCTTTTCTTAGTAAAAGTTTCCTTGGAAATGTAAATTTACTCTTCCAATGAATGGAAGACCTTTTCAATTAGCCCATTATGAGAAAGAGGAATTGTGAACACTCACCTCCTGCTCCAGAGGACTGCCCATACCTCTGTACCTCCTCTGTTTCACGGATTATTTACACACCCTTTAGCAATGTGTACATTTGTGTATAGCCCTTGAAAACTGTGAGAACTACCCGTTAGTTATTACTTACAAATACGCTATTTGACCGCTTTATTTTTGCTATAGGAAGTGCTGGAATTGATTTGTTTGAATTTAACATTCAGAACTCCAGTTATGTACTATGGGATGTGGTGTAGTCTCTAGTCATCGTCTTAGAGAGTTAATGTGCTTTCAGTTTTGTTAGCTTGGTTCTTGCTACTGGAATAATCGAGTACCTGAAATGTTTAGACACACACTCCTGATGGTTCTTGTTGTTGCCTATCTTCACCTTGTGAAGGCTGCTCTCACAAGCTGCTTTTTTCATGAATACGTGATAAAGTGCCAGTGAGCATTGTCTTTAGGGTCACTTTGGAATTCAGTTTTCTGCAGGATGGCTGGCAAATGATATTTTCATTTATATGGGAATGAACAGTTGCTGCAGCAACCTCAGGTGTATTTCTCCTGCACCTAATTCCGGGAAAAATACTGGGAGAGACAGGAAACTATGCCTGTCTGTAGCCTATTTACCTCTCCTAAAAATCGTGAATGTTATGCATAATTGTGAGGCTTATCCAGTGACCACTTTCAAATCCTACCTGGCATGTGTGTACATTACATAATGACTGCTCTGGCCTCTGTGTTAAGAAGCACAGCAGTGATTGTTTTGCGTAACCTCCATAACTTCCTTATCTTGAGGTTCTGATTTGATCGGGTCTTTAAGCAAATACTCACTTTTGGCTGTTTTGCTTAACATCCATGAGTTTGTTTTTGTTTCACATGGCTATGAAAGAAATCAGATGCCTCTTTGAAAATCTAAATATGAGTCTAAAGGGAATTTGGCAAAACCATAATTTCACCAAATCGTATTATTCAGGGAAATCTTGTTTGAATCATGCCTTATAGAAGAAAGCCATATTGTAGGTAATGTGTGTTCTGGCTTGCCAAACTGGTTAAAAAAATATGTCTCTTTTATTTTCTGCACTATAACATATTCAGTAGTGTGTATTAGTAATAGAATAAATGAAAAATGTATTTCTTTAACACTGTCATCTCTCTCTCTGACATGCATCTTGAGATGATTTGCAAATGCTCAGTTGTATAAGTGGCTTACAGAGGGAAATCAGTTAGCTTCTAATATTATGCTGATGCATGGCCAGTTGCTTGAACCCATTAATGAACTAATCTCTGATACTCTAGTAAATCGTATTCTTGCTCTTGCATGCTGCACATTTTGTTTCAGGTAAAATCAACATTAAAAAAGGAGAATTTAAATGGATTATGGCACTTATCCTACCTTTTTCTCATCTGAACTTTGAGAGGAATTAGAAAGTTTGCTATCCAAAGCAAAATCTTGTTGTGTCTCTTTTTTTCATACTAAGGTAAGGTTATTAAAACCTACACTTTGCTTTTGGCTGACTACTGAAGCTAAATAGCATCTTCTACATACAGAACAGTCTTTAAAAAAATATACCAGGACACTTGTGTTAAGCAAAAGGTAATTTTTCTTTATTTCCCTTTCTATCATCACTGATTATGAAAATAGTTTTGTGTAAGTACAGATTCTCTCTCCCTTATAATCAGCTACCTCCTGCCTGATTCCTTAATTAATGACATAATTCAGTGTTCTGGACATCACAATCACTTCCAGGGTAGTGAAATATTATCAGAGCTTCCTGGAATGTGTGTAATGAACCCCCCAAATGAAGGCCGTACCTCTGTTGTGTTTTCCTATCCATAGAAAAAAATATGCCTTCAATCTAAATGATTTTCATTTTTAGATTAAAGAAAGAACAATTGTACACCCTGCCCCCCCCCCCCCCCCCCCCGAAACAGAAAACATCCTGGTAGTCCTCAGAAGTCTGTATCTTAATGCATGGGTAGGTAGTGCTTCCTACCAAAGAACGGGGTAGAGAAGTAGAGAATCAAATTAGCATGTGCCACTCCTGTCTCACTTTTAAGGAACCTGACAGTCAAGCCAGGACTAAGAAGTTTCAGTGTGTTACAGTATGCAGTGGTAAACCATTTATCAGCAGTTTTGTCTGTCTTTACTTTTAAGGTTTTTGGCTTGTCTATTTAAATGTCAAGGGCAGGAGAGAGAGTAGTTAGTGCTTTATTCCCCAGATCTTGACAACCAACAGCTAGGAGCCCAGGGAAAAAAACCCAAAAGCCTAAAATCATCCAGTGTTTCAGTGGAGTTTATCTAAAAACTGTGTTGTCTTCCAGAGTGTAATTTTTCTTCTAGGCTGTAGATATGTTTCCAGTAAAGGTCCACGATCATTTATGAAACTCCCCTAAAAATCCCCAAATCTGCTGTTCTGTAGCTCTCCAACTTTCAATCTGTTATATAGTGCTGTTGTTCCAGTGCTGTTATCTAGTACTGAGTATGTAAATTCATGCGTTTCCTCAGTGAAGAGTCACTACAGTACATTGCAGAGCTTCTGAGATTTTGCATTAGGAGTGCCAAGGTACTTTGCGTACTGTATTAACTTCTTTTCCGAAGGACATGCAAGATATACAGCTTGTGTTTAAACCCCCTCTGGTTAAGGTAATTCTTTTCACTTGCTTCCTGTATTGATGAGTTTGTTCTGCTGCCTGTTCACAAATCTAACCAAAATGATATGGATTTTACTCCAATTTACCATCATTTCCTAATCTTAATGTTTACTGTTGCTGAAGATGTAAAGATACTTAACACCTCTCAGATAAATGCAACGAGTAGGAAGAGACTATTGTCAGCTAATTTTAAAAAGTTGTAAATAGTCCTGATGAAGTCCTTAGAAAATATCTTTTTTTTTTTTTCTTTTCTTTTCTTAGAGTCACTGTGTTGGCTTTCTACCTGAATATCTCCAATTTAATGTAACTGGTAAGAGCAGAGAGAGACAGAGAAAGATTTCATTACAGTGAATGGAAAGCTTACAAACTTTCTCCTTTCCTTTCTTGAAATAGAAACTGCAGGCTGCTGTGACTGTAGTAGGGTGGGGATTGTATTTCTTGAGGGACAAAACAGACTTATTACAAATGGATTCTCTCCATGCTAGCAATATTTCACACTCTAAGACTATTTCCCTGTATTTATAAAATGAGGACTTTTTTTTTTTCTTCTGTCTACTCCAGGTCTATGAACAGGTTTAGTTAAGCACTGCTTATATCAATGTGTAATTTGGATATAGTGGTTGCAATTTTTGATTCCTATTTCTTTTGAGTTCCTTGACGACTACTAAGTAGCTAGGGAATGGTTCTTATAAAATTATACATCGGAAGTAGTGCAGGCGCAATGGAAATATTAATGAACATGATTGTTTTGACACATAAGAATTAGAGCATGTTTAAATATTATACATAGTGTATGAACTGCTGGCACAAAATTAGAAACATGAGATTTTTTCTATCAAATACAGTTCAACTTTAATTTCTTCTCAGACTTAAAAAAGTCAGTTTACTTAGGTCGGCTTCTGAGGCCTTTTAAAGTCTCTGTATTTCAGATTAAAGGCAGCCCAAGAGACTGCATGTAAGCGTGGTTTGGTGAACTCCAAAGCTTTGTGATGTCTGAATTCTAAAACCCACGTTAATCCACCCTAATTTGCACTACATTTCATTTGCATGTTGATAAAATGAAATTTACAGTTGCTTTTTGGCAGTGTTCAAATTTACATTTGGCATATTCTATATTTTCGGCATAATATACACTTTTTGCTCTTTTGACCATTTTTTTTATGCAAATAACAGTAGAAATACAATGCATTTGTCTGATGTCCAAAAATAAAATGCAAAATTTACAGGGTTGTAAAACCATGGGTTAGAAAAGATTTAAAGGATCTTGAGCCAGGGCTATTTTCAGATGTTTGTATGGGAATGTGTGGGATTTGCAGGATGTTTTTTGCTAAGAGCTTTTCAAAGTATTTGTTTAGTAATACTGTCTGTTTTGTTCTTTTCATGTCTTACGAAGTGTCCTTGCTTTAAGTGGCTAGATATGATCCCAAAAATTTAATGGCCAAATGTGTCCCTCTAGAAAGTAGTAAAATGTTCAGCTATGATTGGAACAGTCAGTGGGCTGATGAGTATGTATGTATGAGTATCTTTTTGCATTTGGGCTTCATGATGGAATTCTATTTCTCGGCTTTTTTAAGGTAGGCTTTTGGGTTTTTTTAAGTATATGAGTAAAGGAAATGAATGCAGGAAAGTTTGTTATTTTTAGTAGAAAAATAAATATTACTTAAAGGATAACTTTTTTTAAATGACTGAAATTAAGACTAGTGAACATTTGACCCGCTTTTAAAATTATTATTATTTCTTTATAATAAAATACAATTCACACTCTTAGAGAGGCCTGTTTTTGAAAACTGAAAAATCAAATCAATCAGTCAGCGCACCCTTCCATCCATAGGCAACTCGAAGTAAAAATGGCATCTCTGTATACTGATGAGTTCTTTGATCAGAATGAAATATATAAATTGCTGGCTCATTTAGATTTCTGTATTACAACAGAGTGTAGTTAGTAAAGATACAACATCATAGTAGAAGGTGGGCAAATAAATAAGGAAAAAAGTGCAAAATAAATACATTTATTAGAAAATACTATTTTATGAATTCTGTGACTTTTATTTAAGTAAACAAAAATGGTTCATCAAGTATCTATTCCAAAGTCCATTGATTTCAAGCAATAGACTGTCCCTTGTGTTCTGTGTCAGAGTACAGACAACCTTATTCTACTGATTGTCATGCATGCAAGCTATAAGTTCAAATGCTGGACAAAGTAGAACAGGCTCTGCTTGGATTGCACACAGGTTTTTCACTCTCTCTGGACTTGGCTCTTGGTCTCTTGTTTCTCAAGCTCATTTATCTGACATTCTGCTCAAGAATGTTGAGTATGTCCACAGCCAATAGCTGAGATGCTTTCTAAGAGCTTGCTTTTGGTTACCCTGTTGATTACTCAACCTTTAATAACTTGTTCAGCAGTCTTAATGAATTGTCTTTGGAACCTTTCAAGGAGTCTGAAATTCAGCTTTCCTATGCAGTATTTCACTTGAAGTAATGTGGGAAGAAAAACCTTTGTAATACAAGACTTGACTGCTGAAATTTCCTTACAGTGTGTTGTACAGTGACAAGGTGATGTGCCTGGGCCCAAAATATCTATGTGGAATATTTTGGGATATCTTTTAAAATTAATCTTTTAATCTTCCCTTTTCCTCTATAAACTACAAGCTTTGTCAGGTGAAGTTTATTAGTAAGCTCCACTAGAGGATGACTTATGTGCTTAATTAACTTTTTGGATTATATTTTAGACTACACTCAATCTGTGTAGCAGATGAATGCACATCCTGAGTTTCTGGTCCTCATCAGTAGTTCCAATGAGAACTTGGTTGTTGAACTCCATGCCTTTATCTTGTAGGAGCAAAGGCTGAGGAAGATGAGGGGGTCTTGGCTTTTACTGGGAGACAGGTATTTACCTGCACCCAAAAACTTCAAGTACTCTGAATTTTAAGTTAATAATAGTTGTAGTTATTGTGCAGGGATGGATATTCTTGCAACTCTCTTAGCTTTCTGCTGTTTACCACCTCCTGTGGTTTTGTTTTCACACTGTTTAAACAAAGTAGATTGAAAAGGGGAATAGTGAGTAAATGTATGTAGATCAGCTGCTGTACCCAACAGAACTCTGTTGTAGGAGAGTAACTTGCTGCTTACAGAAGGTGTTACCTACAGATATGAATTTACCTATTGCCTTGCCTTTAAATAAATGGTTCATTCTCTCACTTGAGTTAAGGCATAGGTCAGGACAGAACCGGTGGTTTCATGATGAGTTTGTTTAAATCCCTGAACGCCAATACATACATAATGGCTGTGCCTCAGAGCAACAAGTCTTAACAAATCAATGGATCTGGTCCTTGATGCCACCCATGGAGGGAGCCATGTGATGCAGGACCATGGACTCAGAGATGCGGCCAGGAGAGAAGTCTGCTTACAGCAAGGAAGTTTGCTGTTGAATTTTTGAAATCTGTTGGCCTAGTGTGTTTTTCCCATTGTTGAGCTATCTTTAATATGATTAGGATCTGGCATTTCTTTGTCTGACATCACTACAGTGTTTCTAAAAGAGTATGTTTGGCCCATTGGAGTAAGAAGACATTACTATTTATTTTCTTTAATTAAAAAACAAAACAAAACAAACACCCAAAGAGAAAAATACAGTGTCTTGTTTATGTGGGAGTATTAATTTTTTCTTTCTTTTTAATATGTTTCTCACTATGGCGTATGTAAGTGATACACAGAAGTTTATGGTGGTTTAGTTTGTTACTTACATACAAGATAACCACAGGCACTGATGTTAAGAGCAAAGCTGTTTTGGCTTTTGTTTACATTCTTTTTATTAAATCTATTGGCTGTTTGTTTTCAGATTGGTTTTAGCTATTTACTGTTTTTCCTAAAATGATATTTTGATGCTCTTTTTCTCTCTGCTGTTGCTCCTGATGGTTTGGTATTTATTGGAATGCAGGAATCATGGTGAGGATATTGATCTGTGTTGGTCTTTTTTTTCTTTCTTTCACATGGTCATTTAGATTGAGCCATCTGCTTGCCTAATAGTGGGAATGCTGAAGAAAGACATTTTCTTTTCAGCTCGCATATGAATTGTACTTTCAAATAGAGGTTATTCACTTGCAAATATGAAGATTGAACTATGATTCTGTAGCATTATGTATAAAATCATGAAAAATAAATTATGTTCCTCCAAAATATTTTCTTTGATGTTGGTTCTTTGTCACTGCTCCACTATTGATTCAAGCTGTGGCATATGAAGTGCATCTTTTCTGTAATCACTGCTGCAAGTGGGCAAGAAAAAGGACAATCTTTAAACTACTAATTTTCTCACAGTTAATATCAGAAAAAATGCTTTGATAAATGCCCTCCATCCAAGGATCTCAAATACTTCACAAGATGGTTTTGTAGCGTTATTGCTATGTGGTTGCTATGTATTGTAGATTAGTAGAGAGAGCAGAATATATCTCCCAGAAAGTTACCCCATGCTGAGGACTGCACAGTGAGTCCATACAAGGATGTAAATGGAACCTACATAATCTGACTCCTGGTCCCCTCCTACTTTAGCTATCTGAACTTTTTTTTAGGAAAAAAATTATGCATTCCAAATAAATCCTCAAATCTTCAAAGTCTGAAACCAAATGGGAATAAATTGGTTTGTGCCCACTCTGACTGAATGATTAAGTGGGTAAATAATGAAGATAGAAGATGATGTGGTGAACATGGTTTGGCCTGATCTCCATTATATTCCCAGGTGGCTTTTTTTTAATCAGTGGAAGGCACAGTCACCTGTAAGTGACAAAGGGAGGAAGTTTACTCCTGGTAACCTCAACAGCTTCGTCTGTGTGGGAGTTGGGCATGGACTGTCATAGTGAGGACTCCAACAGGTTCTCTAGAGAGGTGCCACGGGTGAGTTTGGCTTTTATGAAATAGCAGAGGAGTAGACCGGTCAGAGGTCGCTCTGCAGAATACTCCTGACTTCTTTCTCCTTCGGACTGGAACATAGTTGTTCTCTGGGTTCCTTTGAGAGTCTGGGAATGGGAAGGCTCTGTTGACATCTTTCTGGAGTAACCCCACTACCAAGTTCTAGACACTGAATTTGTTGCTCATAATTGTCCTCTCAGGAGGAAAATTTTCTCCTTTGACTGTAGAAGAAACCTGTGCAGTCTGCTAAATGAGATGCCTAAGTTTTGATTGGCACGAATATCATTAATGCTGTTAATTTAAATCCTTCAGTAGTTTCACTGCTGAACAACATCGATAAATCTGGTTCACATTTATTTTCTAGTATCCTGTATCTTTCTAACCTGTTTACTGTCTCGTTCTTCCTCTGTAAAAACCTGTAGTTAGTTTCTAGCCATGTACTTAGGAAGATTCTTGGCATGCAGTATGGTTCACTTAATTTTTGTTCTTTGTAACTTTTCAGCCCTCTAGTGAAATGTCTCTCAAACTCTAGATTCACTTCTGATGTCTCCAGCGGAAAAGGGCAGGAAAAGATGCGTGAGAGTCCACTACTGCAAATACTTCTGCGTGTAGTTACTTCTACAAGTAATCCCTTTGAAATCAGCAGGGAATATTCCCAGTAGTAAAGTTAAATAGTCTGAAATGTCTTACAGAATAAAGCTTAAGGCTGGGAAACATTACAGAATATTGTATGACTTCATTATGAAGGGCATCACCACAAAAAAGAAACCCCATCTTAAATAACCACTATTGAACTTAATACAATAAGTCATTTTATGAACAATATGATTTTCTAATTGTTCTTTATATACTATATCAGTGGTTTTTTTGTTAGGACATCAGTTCCAGTTTTGAAATAATGCTTGTTTCAAGACCACTTATACATGAGAAAATCAAAACTGACCTTTGATACATTCTATGCAATGTTCTCTACCCTTACTTATTATCTTCTGTGGCTGTTTCTTATTCATTCGTATTACTTCATTGAGCTCCGCTTACGACAATTCCTTCCCAACCCAATTAACAACCAGCTGTTCTAGTGGGTGTGTACTGTGTTATCTAATAACATTTTTTTGAAATTAAATAAGTGGCAGAGAAGTATTTTACAAGAACTTTTTTTTAAATCAAGTAATGAAGTAAAGAAGTATACTTTGAGAAGCAGCTCTGAGTCAGGACTTCAGTAAATTACAGTTTAATCAGCAAGGCCAAATTATGCCTGGAAGCTGATATGCAAACTTTAGTGGAAACTGCTCCCATATATCTGAAGTTAGGATTCTGGCCTGCTTTTTCACAGCAACAGTACGTATTTAATGTAGTTTCTTCTTTTGATAACATAAATTTTCAGTAGCCACAACTTTTGGTCTAAGTAGTTCTCTTGAGTATTTATGAGACTTACATGCTGCTGGGGAGGAAAAAAAATTGGCCCAGATCATTCGTTAATTTATGTGAAATCATAAGATGAAAATACAAAAATCTCTTTCCAAATCCTCAAAGGCTGAATCATGACTCAGTATAAACATCCACGTGCAGAGAATGGAGCCTGAAGTGTATGACTGAGAATACCTTTTTGCCCAGAAAATACAGCTGCAAAATGCTGATTCCTAGCTGATGAAATTCTTTTGTTCAACAACTTGCAGTTTGTGTTTAAGAGGCCACACGTTTTCATTATACAGCTATGAAGGAAACTGTGGAATTTGTAAAGTATAAAGGAGAAAAGTTCTATTTTTAAATAGTCATTTCTATAATGTGTAGTCGACGGCCTATAGAAATATAATATTACAAAACTGAGGTGGCAGATATGTATGAATAATAATAAATACAATTTTATAATGAAAATTTTGTCTTATGAAGGTGAAACTTTTAGATCATATTAGAATTCTAAATTTTTTATGCATAGCAATCAAATGACCTCTCCATATTGCCACATAAAGTATAGATTTAAAGTTAAATGATCCAGTCAGTCATTTAGCATTTTCTTAGGGTCATCTTTTGCCAATAACTACAGATGTTTACATATGGCTCTTTTGTTTCTGTGTTTGTATTATTTACATTTTAACTATTGAAGAAAGAATGACACTTTTAAAAACTGTTTTTAATAGCCTTTGTTTATTGTTAATACGTAGTGTTCCAGGCTCTTGCTCTAATGATTTTTTTCACACTGCATTGATAATTAAATTCATTCATTTTCCTGGGTCCACAATTCTTTTATTTAAAAAGTTATGGGTAATAATACCTATTATGTTCAAAGTACAGAGGAGAAAAGGGCAGATCTGCAGCTTTTAGTTCAAGGAGAGCCAATGGATTTTGCGTTACAGGTTTAAATAAAATCAGAAATCTTGAGTCCTTTAATCTACCGTGTAGTAATGATAGAGCTTGAAGTTTTGTTTTTCTCGTGCTATAGTGCATGCAATATTTTTTCCAGTAAAACAGGAGCAGCAGGTATGTGATGTGTGATCCATTTCAGGATATTTATTAATAGTAATTTTAGTAATGGTACTAAGAGTTGGTCCTCTTAGATGACTGGAGACTTTGCATGTTGCTACATATGCATGCTAGCAGTAATCCTCTTCACATCCCTTCCACTCCCCACCCCTTAAAGTGATTTAATGTCAATAAATAGGGGGAAATGTTGTGAACATGTGAAACTTTGTGATAACATAAGATGCATATAATAAAAAATTTACTCCATTCTGGTATTATTTATTTGCTTATACAGCCTCTGCAATTTTTATCTATTCCATGAGATTTGGGGTTTTGCAATTTTTAAATTATGCAAAAGGGATTTAGTACTTGATTACTAATAGAGAAGACATTCTTACCCTCATATTTATTTTTTGTCATGTTTACAGAACTCAAAAGCAAAAAACATTATGTCCGTTTGGCCAAATATGTGGTTTAATTGTATTTTGAAAAAAATCAGTGTAAATGAGTAAGAATTTACATAATTTAAAATACATAATCATCTCATTTTGTAAGATTTGTTTTGTAAGCTGAAATAGCACCAGTTTGCAAAAGCTATTTACAGAAAAAGTAATTTTGAAATAGCAATAAATAAAACACTTGAATGAAAAGTGAAAGAAATCTAGATCAATTTGTAGGTATTACTTTCCAGCATCTCAACTCAGGCTCATGAATTCTTTTGGACTCAGTCTGGTGGAATTTTCTTGGTTCTTGTCTACCCCTGAGTACATGGTCCTTGAAAGGGTAAGCATCTGTTCCTCTGAAATAGCTCTTTTTCTAAATGCTCTGAGGTACAACTTTCCTTCTGTTTTTTCTACTCCTTTTTGTCTTGACTTTTTACATTTTAATGGTATTTCTTTTTCTTGATAGATTTGCAGGGTAAATTAGTTCTGTTCTAAGGTTAATAGGACTGAGTCATTGGAGTAGAGTATTGAGAGACCCTTGGTGGGATTTTGTCATTAAAAGGCTGTTTGGAGGTCTTTCTTCCTACTTGCATTCTTGCAAGTGTATGGAAGGTGTGGATGATAACACAACCACAAGTTTTCATCCAGCTTTCTTCACCTGTTGGAGAGCTGATGATATAACTTTCTCCCAGCACTGTGTTCCATCAGCTTTAGGTGTTGAATATTGATGATGAAAATGTGTTCAGGTTGAATACTGCTACCCAGCCATCTTGATTTACAGTGATATAATAAGAATATTATGTCCCAGTTAGAGAGTGAAGATTTACAATTTCCATTATTTCAGGAGTTGAAAATGTTTTTTTCCTGACATTTTCTTACTTAAAATATATCTATTACCTGTATATTATCTTTAGTATTTCTCACCAAGCATCTCATAACTTTTCATATGTATCTGTAATTAGCGTGGATGTTTCTGCTTTGGGTATCCTTATTTCTCGAACTTGTTAAGAACAAATGAGTGACTTAAAGGAGATCTGAGCAATAATCACTGATCCCCAAGTTGAACACCATAAGACCTGTACCAGTGTCAAGTGCCAACACTGATGTATTTGAAAAGGCAAAGACTGAGATGCCATATCAGACAATTCTCCTGTACTAAGGAACAGGATACCTGTATGTTCTCCCTACTGTCTAAGGTCCATCATAGAGGGAGTCATGAGGGAGCCCAGATAATCTCTTTAACTCTTCTGCTCATACATTCTAGTATTATGATCTCCTGTCTCAATTGTTTCTGCTAGACATGCCTGAGTGTTTCTTTCAGAGATAAAGACAAGGGCGTTACATTCAGCTCCTGCTTCTGCTCATGTGTTGGTGTAGATAATGAACTCCCAGATGCTGAATCTTTGAGTTTGTCAGAAGTTGTTAGTCAAATCCTATAGGAGTACTGAAAGCATTCTTCATGGAAGTCTGGAATCAAAGTAGGTTTGAATCAGCATCATCAAGTTGGATGCATGATTCCTGTTTGGGCCCACTTCTAATGAAAAGCTTATGAATTAAAGAGTCAGTCAGAAAGGGAAAGGGTAAGTAAGAGGAACTGGTCTCAAAAGCATTGAAATAATCAAAACCAGAAAAATTTAAGATAATTTTTAGTAAATATATTGCAGTGGAACTAAGATTATTAAGTAGTCTGGTATTGAACAATTCTGTTAATAGTGACAAAAAAACCTTTTCTCAATGATACATTGCAAATGAGTGAATTGAAGTGAATGTCTCCTTGAAACTCTATGAGGAGTTTGACTTGGGTAATTCTAACAGGGAATTTGACCTCTTATCACAAAAGACTGACTGTCTTGTCACAATTCCAAGCATGCTTGAGGTTCAGCTGAAATCTCTATATGAACAGTTTAATTTTGTAACTGCGTATTGTCCTCGAAAGAGTGAGAAAGCTGAAAATCACAGGTAATTTCATTACTGATTGAGTTTGTTTTTCTAATGACTGAAACTGTTATGTACTGTATAGGATCATTGTCCTGGGAATTTCCTTAATGATACTTTATAAGAAAGCGATCTTATTGCACAAGTTAGTAACAGTTGAGGAAAAGTGAACATATGTTCTTCAGTGAGAGGTCTCTGCTGGCTGCCTGAGCATAATCCATGCTCCTCCAATGAACTGCTGATATCAGACTAATGTGGAAAGCAAACTTGTTGCATCTGGACCATGTGTGTATAGGTATGCTTGTTTGAAACTGTAGTTTACTACTTTTTAAGGAATTACTAATGCTTTTAATAAAGTCTCCAAATATCTGCTAGTTAACCTTCTGATTCTTGTGAAGATGTGGGGAGGTATGTATTCCTCTGTGCCCTCTCCTATAAATAATGTTCATACAGTCTGTAAAGCTTTCCACATCTTATTGTGGAATATGAGGAAACTTTAATCAGTTCTCTTGATCTGTAGAGAAGAGAGGGAGAAAGAACTGAAAAGAGCTGCCTTCTCTGGAAAGTGAGAACTAATTGCTCACCTCCTCCTGCAGCATATGCATGGATAGGAGAGAAAGTCTTACTACAGTAGTTGAAGGTCTCTCCTATCACCTGCAATTTTCTTGATAGAAGGAGCTTGGGGTACCCTCGGTTTCTTCCCAGCTTACACATTTAAAGGTCTTTTTGGAATCTGACATTGGCTTCTGTTGAGTGGAAAGGCTAAGGGGCCTCTAGTGTCTGTGCAGTAAGCCCCACAGCTACCTGCCTGTGAGCCTGTGTAGCATTCTTGTAGATGCAGTTCTGCAGCCTTAGCTTTCCCCTCAGCCTGCACGAGATGCCCTGCCTTACAGGGTGATTTCCATTGAAAAACAGTAAGTTCCTTTAACAAAAAGAGGTCTATTCCCATTTTGCAGGGTTCGTAAAATCTGAAGTACAGGGACTGTATATCACGCTATTGCAAATATTCTTAAAAAAACCCTCTGTAAGCTTGCTTTGCAGAAATGTATTGAGTTCTAAAGAAAAAAGGAACACACTGGAGAATCCTTTGTGGATTTAACATAACTCAGTATGTTTTCCAGGCTTAAATGTGATTTTATGTTACAATACATCTGTGAAAACCCAATTCTGATATTCAGTGTTGTGTCTGTCCTAATAACTAGTTATTTCCCTGGCTTCCTCAACAAAGAGAAATAAGAAACAAGAAGAAATTATCCAGGTGGTAGTAAAATCACAGTGTAGGCATACTTACGAGAACAGAATTACTACAAGTCTTGTTTCTTTGATGAGGGAGTTTTGTGGTTTAGCTTGTTTTTGTACTCTTGCAACAGAAGCATGCAGAAAAAACTCTCTACTGCGTCCTTTTTGCATTAATAAATAGCTGTTCTGCATGGTTCTGGTTCTAATCACTTATACAGACAAAGGCAACTCTAGTAAGGAAAATGTTCGTATGGGAGGTATTTGTGTAACTATGACTACAGGTGAGAGATCTGTATTCTGTGCCAAGTGCTATCTTTTCCTAATATTTCTAGTACTTGATCTGTGTTCCAGTGAGTTGGTGTTTCAGTGTATCTCTTGCTTCACAATTTCTCAACTTTTCTTTGTGAGCAATGAATGTCAGTAAAAAGGGCAAAACCATCCCCCAGCAAATTAACCTACTTAAATCTGGAAGATATATGGCAACGTTATACTTCCTCATATCTAGAGTCTTTTTGCAAAAGTTAAAGGAATAATATGTTAATTTGCTTTATGTTAGTGTAATGCACTATTTTGAACAAGAATGTATCAAATTCCTCTCATTTAAAGTATCTGGCTAATAGGCTGTTAAAATGATTATTCCATCCAAATGTATTACCAGTTAGCGGTTCATGATTAGAATTACATGGTTTATACTCAAAGTGTATGCTTATGTATTTTTTAAAATGCTAAATTGTTGCTTATTTCAGTCTTAGAAATATTGTGAGTGTGATTAGCAGAAAGATAAATGCTCTTTGTCTAAGAAGCAACTGATTGTTGGTAATATGAAAAAGTCTCGTCCCTTACCTTTATAATTCTAATAAAGAAAATTTATGAATAGAATTGATAGCTGGGTTTGTCCAATGAATATATTTCACTTACATGCATACTGTTCCAAAAATACAACTTCAGCTATTTCAGAAGGCTTAAGAAATAAATTCTCTTCCCCAGTTTTGCATGATTTTTATAAAATTAGGTCAAAGGAATTTTCAGTTGAAAACAGTACTTTGTCATATTATCTACAACACATGTCTAGTAAATTTATAAATCTAGTGTTCATTTGAGTAAAGTTCCAAATCATAATGAATGTTTTAGACAGCATTATCATCAATTTCCTACAGGTGCAGCTGTGGAAATCAGTGGCTTCAATCAAAACCTCTGTCAAGTTTCACTGCACTGTCATTTTTTACATTCAGGTTTTGCTGAAATTAACAAAAAAAAAGACAATTCTGTAAATGTCTTTACATCACTTCTACCTTTGGGTGGTGCTTTTGAGCAGCGCTGCACTGTTGTTTCTGTTCAAAGAATTTAACAGCATTCATATTTTTACACTTTATACTAACACAATATTTCTTTCGTGATATTATGGAGTTAAAATTGCACTGTGTGTTTTAACACATATTACAACAACCTCTTAAGGCAAAAAAGTAAATTCATGCAAATGAGTTATGGAAAGTGAAAAGATTTGTGCTGCTTCATTCATTGCAGAAATAGTTATTGGGAAACAGGCATTTTCCTTTTGTGGGCTCTGTATGCTTACCATATCCCATGCAGTTTGTCCATTGATAATAGTTATCTTTTGAATACTAATCTTAAAAGGGATTATAAAAGGGTATGAAAAAGCAGTCATGGTTGATATAGCATGCTTTAAATTATTTACTTTGTTTCTCTTGTGTCTTTAAAATATTGTTGATACAGCTCATTTATGTTGCTTTGCTAGTATTTGAAAATTAGAATAAATGAGAAACTTTGTATTATTGAGTTAGTGGTACATTTCCTAGTTTTACAGTTCTTCATATGCCACTGGCTTTCTAGGGCCTTCCTATAAAACACTGCAATTAAAATCCAGTAACATTCAATAAAAATATAATACCAATCCTTTTGAAGAATTCCCAGGGTACTGAAAAAGTGGTTATAAATAGGTAAATAGTACCTTGTGAAGCCAAGAGGCCACGGTTTCTCCTGTCTTCAGTCACAGAAGCAAACAGACTACCAGTTCCCAACATGTCTACGTGCAAAACTGACAAGTCTCTGTCTCTGTGACTTAAGAAACCACTTGTTGCCAGCAAAATCTTTTGTAATGAAGCCATAGAAACCTAAATCCTGAGGGGTTGCTGCTCTTTCCCTGTGGGTGGCAGATCATTTGAGCTCTATTAAATTTGAGGGATACTCATTAGCTCATGAGAATAAACCTGTATTTTGCTAATACTTTCTGACTTATTTGCTATTCTGTTTTTCCCTTTCAAGTGTTTGTGTGATTTCTGTCTTAATGTTACTGCAGCCGGTGCTCATGTAACTTTTTTTACAAGAATTTTAAATGTCTTAGGCTGTGACCATTTTAATTGTGTTGAAGATATAAGAGATGCCAAGTTTTTTCTATTTTAGTCTTCATTGAAAAGGCTATGAATTGCAAAATAATGATTCTTTTTCTGCTTTAAAACCTTTTTAAAATATATAGAGCTATGATAAAATGATAATTTTTATTAATTGGTTATGCTACCTTTCCAATGTTGGAGTAGGGTTCCTTTCCGTGTAAAGTTGAAGCCCTATCTGTATCTCCACTTACAATACCATCCCGGAGAGAGCAATTAGAATAGCAAGGCTGCTGTGATTTCACCTCATGTTTTAAACTACATGTGGGCCAATATGAAGTTCCTCTTAAATTAAAGGAGAACCTTTAAAAGGTAGAAAACATTGAGTTTATGTATGATTAACTTTTATAGAATAAAATTTCTGATGTCTTTTTCTGCAATTAGGCAATGATGGCAGCTTTACACTAGGCTGCATTAAGTGCTGAGGCAGAAGCACCCAGTAACTTTGTACTGGTTCATCTGTATAAGGGTTTGCAGGATAGGGCTCATTTTTGCATTTGGTAATTCTGTAACAGCAGTCCCATTCAGCAAGACAACAGTTCTTTGTTTTGTGGCCTTGCTGAATTCAGTTTCATCTTAAATGATCTTGCCTGTTTGTCTTGTTTGTGTCATTCAGTAACAACCCTTTGAAATCTATCTTAAGTGCTCTGGTTTACTTTGTTACTGCTCTTCAAGTTTAATCTGAAAATAATGTCTGATTCCTTCATCTTCCCTAATGAAATATGAGTCTTTTCCGCCTGTTTTTTATGGTCAAAATATAAAGCATCTGCATGCTATAATTCTTAATACTAAAATAAATGATGTTTAAGAATATTAAAAAGTACTTTGAAGAAAAATGTAGTGTCCATAAATCAATTAAACTAATGCATACAAAATAACCAGTAGTATATGGGGCCAGGCATTTCAAGTATTTATTTTGTTTCAGAATGTATGTTGATATATCAATATATGTATATTTTTTTCCTGTGCTGGATAGAGATCTGTGTGCTAAACTGATGCTGTATCAGTTAAAAAGTGAGGAAGAGTGATTTTTTTTTTTTAAACCATTTTGAAGAAAAGACATTAAAGTAATTTTTGAAAAAAAATAACACAAAATAATGAATTTTCTAAGTAAGTATTCAAAGCAGTTAATTTAATAGGGTCTTTTTTGGGGGGGGGGAAAAAAAAAGCACTACCTCTTTAACAGTGCAGTAGCATCCAGGTATGCTGGGATATTAGCAAAAGTGTTGACCAAGCAGAATGTGACTAGACAAATGTCTTCTCATTGTGTGAAGCATGAAGGCCATGATAGATGATTTCAAACAACAAAGCGCAGCCACTGAGACAAAATTAGTGTTGTTTTAATTACCAGTGTCTGTAATGTTATCTATCCATAACTGTCTTGAAATAGACTGTCAACGGAAAGAACAGAAAGACTTGAGCTAATACTTCCATGTAGTATTTCTTATCTTTCTTAACTTGCAACAGTATGCCTTTATAAAAAGTATTTAAAGCTTTCTTTGAAACATTTACTTATAGCTTAAAAAAAAAAAAAAGTTCTATGCCTTAGGAAAAGTGTCTTTTTATCTTTCTTTCCAAGAAAAGAAGCAAGCAGTTCCTATTAAATGCTGTTAGGAAGTCAGGGTAATGGGTAGAAAATGGAACTTGGCCTGACATTCTTCAAGTAAAGTTTACACTCAGTGAGCTGTGTTTTTTGTCAGTCACAAATAGCGTTATGACACTAATAGTAAAGAAGATTCTTTATTCCTGAAATATCCTTGAGCTGAGACGGGGTGTTCTTCATATATTAGTAAATGTATATATTGTGAAGATGAAGTATTTCTTACTTTCTGGCCTTGCAAGAGATGAAAGATAGGCCAGCTTTTGAAAATGGTCTATATGGCACATGCTACAAATGAGCAGGGAAAGCAATCGAGCTAATAGATTACAGTAATTATCCAATCTTTGGCTAGTTTGTATTGGCAAACTATAAATACAGTACACATTAGAACAAGGTGCTTACAGAATGTACATGAAAGGTCAATGTAATTTGCAAGTCGCTAGTCATTAGAATATGCTAAAAACCATTGCTTCAGGGCTCAGATTTTAATGATGAATACATTGATTATTAAGTAGCAGAGGAAAAATGTAGCTGAGCTACTGTAGTGTAATGATAGGTCGCTTTATTTTGGGAAGGAAATCAACTAAGCTTCAGAATGCATGCATTGAGAAATATAATTGCAGTGAGGAAAATTCCTCAGAGGAGCTTGGCACATATTAAAAGCAAAAACTTGAGACATGTTTGTGATAAGATTACTAATAAATCTCTGGTAAGTCTTAGACTCCTGACAATAACACAGCAACAGAGCACTTCATCTTCTCCATGCTTTAGAATTTAAGATCGGTCACAAACAATCTAAATTACGGCTGATACTAGGCAGATGCAGTGCTGCGCTGTGTTGCTCATCATAAATCTCCTGTTCCTTATATGCAAATTAAACTCCATTTTAAAAGATAATTTTTCACATAGTGATCTCCTTTATTTGTGAAATGCTAGTGATTCTTAATGTTAGGAGAGCCATCTCAGGAGTTCAGTGTAACCATTGCTGATGGAGAAGAGAAAAAGAAAGCTACTTTGTTTGGAATAGTTTGCACTCAGTGCATGGGACATTTCAAATAACTTATTAAGTTAGACACAGCGCTAACACTGTTTGTAGTTTAGCTGTGGCCTTGTTTTCTTCAGCAGCTGCCTGAGCAACTTATCTTTGACTGTAAAGTTTTGTCTTGTTTATCTCAAATCTTCAAGGTTCTTTAACTCTTACAACTATAGAACAGAATATAACCAAGCTGTGTAGACAAAAATGTTCATCTTAATCAGCAAACAAAAACTCCCTTCAGCTCTTCATTTAAAACAACAAGTTTATCTCCTTTAGTATTTTGAAAATAGTTATGTGCGTATTGCATGATTTCTCTCTCTTATGCAGACACAGAGTTATGTGAATGGGATATAAAGAGTGTAGATTTAATTAATTGCTATACAGGTGTTATCAAAAGAGGATGTTGTCTTATGGGAATGAGATCTGAAATGAAGGAAATTTTACAAAGGGAGGAAGAGTGTTAATAATTTTTTAAAGGAAATTCATATATTCTGTTTTGATGAAAAGATTTAAAACGCTTCTGTGAATCATAACTGGTGTACTGCAAAGGGAAAGAAATGTAAAATAGGCAAGTAAAAGCTTCAGATTTTTTTCATAGTGAATTTGTACATATCAAAACTGATCTTTCACTTGACATGTTTGATAAGTCCTTCTCAAAAATAACTCATGCTAAATTGAATCAAGCTATATGTTGTACAGTCTGAGACACAAGGAGAGAATGGATAGGACTGAGAAGCACTTAGCAGAACATTAATCATATAGGCCAGATTCTATTTGGTATAACTTATTCTCGCTCCTTTGACATCACTGGTTTGCATCACTTTAAATTCTGATCTGGCTAAGATGGTTTGGTCTGTGAGTAATAGTCAATGTTGGTGTCAATATGGTGAGTATTTTGCATTTCTTTGAATGGGAAGAAATCCTGTCTCTTTGTCATGTTTTTAGAACTCTCAGCATGTGATAGCTGCAGGTTAGGAAACTTTTTAAAGAAAAGTGAAAGTATCTGTTTTGCAAAAAACCCAAATTCATAATGCTGAAATGAATTAGAATTATTCTTAAGTAGTCAATGTTAGGTCAGTAACCCAGTATAAGTGTTTATGTTTTCAGATTGAGATATATTTGTAGATGCTCCTCACACTGTGATATCCTTGATCACACTTGCATCTTTTTCTTTGGCAACTTGTTGGTAAATCCCCATTTCAGAAACAGCAAGCTGTGTTGTAAAAAGATTAGATTATCCATACTTAAGAATGTTTTTGGAAACAAATACAGGCTGTTGGTGTCCCTGAGTGATTTTGTTGTTGAGTGTCTGGCTGAGGTGGGCATGTGGTTACAATCACAGTAAATTTCATATTCAAAAGAAAATGAGCACTGGTTTTAGTTCCCTTGTTCCTTATTTGCTCTGTTGAAACAGATACTGTAGTACATAGAGCTATGTAGTACAATGATGTGAATTCATCAAAACATGCATTAAGGGGCAACACCACACAACGATAAGGATATAAATATATTTTACAATTCTCAGCTTCCTATCATAAGAACAGTTCATGAGTGAATGTAAATTTACAGTAGGTGCTTATCAAATGTGAAAATGCTTGCAAATCAGAAACAAACTTTGGGACTATAAACATATTTCAATGATAGTTCATGCAAAGAATATGTTTGATAGTAAGAAATAATGTTCTCTTTTAGTTTCTACATGAAGCAGGTTGACATATTATTGTATATGGAGAATTATAACACTTCTGAGTCAGAACACTGTATGCAACATTTAATCCTCTAATCAGAATGCTTATTATTAGGGAACACATAATGAAATAAAATGCAATTATTTATAAAGCAAGAAAGAGACATCATCCAACATAAAAGGATAATAAACAGAAAATACAGTTAAATCAGTTGATTTCAGTTCTTTGTTCCATACAGAAGTGGTACACAAGCTATCAATCTTCTATAAAAATACTGAAGTATACTAATGTATTGCATTTAAAAAAAGTTATCTGACATCTGAAAGTAAGTTCTGAATGCCACTGTGACTTGTATATGTGTCCTATGTACATGTGAGTTGGAATATTTTACTCCACTAAAGTAGAACCCTATAAAATCTTTTGGGTTTGACTGTAAGATGCACTTGTACAGACAGTAATTGGCCTGTTACAGAGATATTAATTAACATGTTAGAAATGTTTTCTTTATTAATGAGAAATTCACACATACTATTTAAATTAATTTGTATAGTTTAAAATTAATTTATTGTGGCCTTCGATGACCTCAAATCTACTAAGACAAAGCTGGAGTATTGTACTAACTGTTAAACCATTCATTAAACATTTTATGCAAATAGTGTTTGTTTATAAACAAATTAACTGCAAGGATTTTCAAAACAGGTGCTGTGTTGTGAATGCGTACTAAATGATGTGGTACTGAAAGAATTAATTAGACCTTCAGATGTAATTAGTTGCAATAATTTGCGTGATTAGCGGCTTGGTTAAGAAGTAAGACACACACATTGTAATGCATGGAAGAGTCACTGCAGTAGCTTTGTCTTTCATACGGTGAAGATGAGATTTCCTCATGTTTAGGAAATTTTTCAAAAAATTGCTGACATAGCTGGAGTTAATTGCCAAGTATCCTGTAGGGGGTAATGTTTTTTTTTTTTTTTTCCCTTGGCTTGTTGTGATGCATATGCATTGGAAGCAATACCATTTGTTTGTACCTCAATGAATTTTTAAAACAGAAGGCTGTTAACCCTAGATCTTCAAGTCTCCAGAGGAAGAACTGATACTTAACATGTTCAGGGTTAAAAGATAGGCTGTGATAAGCCATGTGAAACAGGTCCAGTGTTTCAAGATCAGTCTAAATATTCATGTAATTTTTCCCCCCTTGCAACCATACTCTAATTTTTCTTCTCACATATCTAACAATGCAGTCAACCATTGGCTGTACATGAAGAATGCCTTTGAAACTGACATTAGTCAAAACTGATTAAAAAAAAAAGTTATGATTACTGATACTTAATTTATGATGATCACATTCCTAGTTATGATAAATGTACAATACCTTTGTGGCTTGCAAGAAAGCTTTTTTGCCTTGATAATGTTCAGTGACAGTATTAGAGAGTGGATTTGAAATGAATTAATATGGGGACTTTTTTTGATCGTTGTTTTACCTGCTTGAAGAGGTGGATTGACAGTAGACCACTATAGATTCTCTTTTGTGGTCACTGGTGGAAGTTGCTATTGCTTTGCTATTTTAAAAGAACAGGCTAGAGATTTTGTGCCTTGAGGCATCAAGAATGCACAAATATGAAAGTAATGCGCACTTTGACAGAATTTATTGCTCTGACGATACCCTTTTAATATTGTTAGAAACACACTTGGGGGGCCTGCACATGTATTTTGAAAGAACAGGTATGTTCTCTGTGAATCACTTCGTCAGAAAAAACAAAAGTTTCTAGAAAAATTTAAAGAAGGGTGTAGAAGAAAAAGAACCAAGGAAAGTTTAGTAAATAATTGCAATTAGTCAGCACTGTAGAAGATATGGTGTGATGAGAGGCTTCTCAGAATAATACACTTGCTTATGGTGAGTGTTAGAGGCATTCCATAGAAGTGTTCTATCGTTGGTGAATTTGAATTTAAACTTTTTAATGCAGAATCAGTTTAATCAGATTAAACTATAGCAGTTCGTAAGATGAGCTGTGGGGGAACTTTGTTTCGTCTCACATGGAAGTGGTCACATTAGACCTTGTATGTTTCATGCATTAATGTAATGCTTCTGAGGCATGAGCTAGAGGAGACCTTGTTTAGAAGCTAAGTCTTGCTGTAGTTACCAAGTTGTTTACATTCTTTTAAGTTTTCGCCATATGATTTCCAAGAATTTTTATGTAGCTGCAAATCTGACAAAGGCAGCAAGACCCAGCAGGAGGTCTCTGGTTAAATGGTGAACAAAATGATACTGTATTTGGATTAGTGACTGGGAAGTATTAGTGGTCACATATCTAAGTGAAAGTAAAACTCATACTTTTTATTGCAAACTCAATGTGGAATACAGTTCATTTTGGGACTGAGGCAGAACATAAGTGCGCTACTTTTTTCTACAACAGAATGGCTATTTGCAGTCTTAGCATTTTAATTTTTTTTTTTTTTTAAACATAGAAGGGAAGTGGAATAAAATAAATATTAAAAATGACAAAAGAAGAACAAAAAGCATCATTAACTGCTGCACAGCTGCTGTGTGTCTGCTGTTACTGGGATTACCCTTAATTACTATGGATGAAGTTTGCTATCGTTGGTTCTTTGGATGCCTTGCAATTGGTTTATTTTTAAAACAGTTCTTCTTTCTATGCATGTTTTAATAGAATATGCAGCTGTTAGTGATTTCTTTCCTTGAAACTTTGTTTTAGTCCTGAAGAGGCTCAAGATCATTTGACAGAGCTAACATAGGGATCCACTTGAATGAATTTATTTTTTTTCCTGTCTGTAGTCTGTTTAATTCAGTTCTTTCATTTTAAGTGTGATGTTCACAAAGTAGTCTTTAAAATGGGATCATCTGTATTGTGTTTGAATTTGAACAAAATTAACATTTGTATGTCATCAGTAGCTGCAATGCATAGCTCAAGGCAATGACGGATAGAAAGTCAAAGAATATGGGAAATTTGACTAAAATGAGTAAGCAGCAGAAGGTTTTAAGGGTGGACATAGCTTACTCATTGATTTATTTGTATTGTTTCTTGAGGCAAAAAAAGCTAATTCCATGGGATGTTTAGAAAATAGATTTTAAATCTGAAAATAAAAGGTGTCAATAAAATTAGGTTTTAGACAATGTAATCTGGAGACTTCCCTGCTTATACTTAGTTCTTTGTAAAGGGGGCACAATACTGAGCAGGTAAACGTAAATGTTCTTTGAGAGAACCTCTTTCCAATTAATCTTCACTGTACTTGTTATGATTTGGGATCAGTTATATATTCATAACACTTTGCTTCATTTTATTCACTGGGACGTGGATTGCGAGATAGAGCCCGAATTATCAGCCTGGCAATTAGCTAGCTGCTGCATGGTTTACCAAACATGTTATTGTTCAGTGTTTCCCTCTGACTTCCTTGGATAGTATTTTTATGCTGGCTTCAGTGAAGTGGTCTGTATTTGCTATGCATTTGTGAGTCACCAACTGTTCATATGTTATCTATGTCTGCATTGTATAATGTTGCTTCAGGAAAATTTTGTAGTTTGCAAGACCTCTGTACTCACATCTTTGTAATGCTTTGGCTGTCATTTTGAGATCTTGCACTCTCATTTGTCTCAGTATTCTGAATGTTCTTGATAGCGGCTTTTATACTTTTGAGTCTACTTGATGGATTGGCATAGGTACATTTTCAATGTTTCAAACACTTCCTTGTAAACATTATTTTCCTCAGTGCATCAGTGCTGAAGATGTGAAACACTTTGCCTGCTAGTCTTTTGCTGGGGTGTTCAATGCTAAAGGACAGTTTTTGCAAGAGAACTTTTAAATGAAAAATCACTTGAAGCAGACATGTGAGACGAAGGACCTGGTACTAGTGAAAGGTATTCCTGGTACTAGTGAAAATCCAGTCCATAGCTTAGTGAAATGAAGGAAGCTTTCTAATTAATTTACCTGCCACAATCATCTTTGAATTCAAAGATTAGTGTTAACTCTGGTTTATAGCACCTTTACTCAATAGCTATTAATATTTTTTTTTTTTTTTCCTTAAGGAACAGAATAAGGAAAGAGAAGTTTGGATGTTTGTCTGGGGATATTTATTTTTGATATAGATATAATTTCTGCTTAGTCCCTTATGTTTTTATATATTCAGCTCCACCAACTGCAAACACCACAAAATAAAGAGTCCTAAAAACCCTAATGGATGTGGTGGTTTGCCAGTGTTAACTGGGAAAAACTGAGAAGTCTACTGTATTTGTGGAGGAGCCAAAGTTATAACACTGCCCCAATGAGTCCTTCCCATTTCCATTTAATATTTAATGCTAAATAGAGACAGCTTAAAATGAAGAGAAGTTGATGCTGAACAAATAAAATTATTTAAAAAAATATCCCCTCAAAACCTTAAATGATCTTCAATGCCAAAAAAATACAAATGACAGGTTGAAGCTCATACATGAAGGATGGTGTCAAGTGTACTATTTTACACTTCTTAGACAAGTGCAGCCTTGGAGTTGGGGAAATTACTTCCTCATTTGTGGTGTCTTAGGTTTTTAGTATTTTTGTAGGCATAAAGAGCTTCTTTCACTTAAGACTCCTCTCCCAGCGTGGTGGATTTTATGCCATGCACTGAACAGCCCCACTGAGTTGTGTGAAAGGCAAGTATAATGATATTCCAAGGAAGTGTATATTATGTCCATTTGTAAAGAGAAGAATCTGAGTCAGAAAGCTGAAGTGACTTGAATAATTTCTTGCATTCAGACTAAGGAAGTTGTATCATTGTCCTACTATGTAGCAGGTGTCAACTTTCATCTAGTCCAAACTTTTTTGCAGGTAGGCACTGGTTCAAAATGGGACAGTTCCATAATCTGAAATGTATGTGATTCTATGAATGTTTCTTCTGTAATTTTTTAAATTCTGCAGACCCCCCACCCCCCAAATTCTGATATTAAAGGTTATCTAGCTCTTTTAATTTGTCTTTTTCTGATTCTCTCATGAAACCTCGAATTTGGGTTTCAGAAGCTTAGTTATTAAGTCTTGATTCCTTTTTCTGCTGGTTGCCAAGATAGACATAATGTTAATATGTGTAACAGTTCTGTATGACCAAGGAATTACGTTTTTTGAAATTCAGGATATTTTTTCTTAAAGCGGGTTTGTGGCATTTCAGCTGACTCTTTGAATATCGATGAACACCTTCTAGATACATTTTCATTCTCTAAAAAATGACTGAACTCCATTATAGGTCATCACTCTAAGAACAACCCTCACCTGGGCTTCTTTTTGTATCCCTAAATTATTGCCATAAAAAGACTAAAACCTAAACCACGTTTCTTCAAAAGGAAAACAGTATCTCCAGTAGAATTTATATTCTGCATTTGTTTATTGTTGATTATGTCAGAAATACCAGACACACACACACACACACACTGGGGATTTCAATATTGCAGAGGCAGACATCAACGTAAAACTATCAGACCAATGTGACATTTACCTTTCCTATACAGATAATAATATATACAAACAGATGGCCTTTGTGTGTAACATGGTTTGTAAACTGAGATGATTCACAATCTAATTCTATCTGTTACAGTCCTCAGATTTGTAATTCTGATTACAGCTAAATTACTTTGCAGTGAATTTTTCTGTTTAAATAGTTACTTAGCCATAAGAAGAATCTACTTTACAAAACACTTTCTGTGATACTTCTAACTGGTTTTGATACACCTGTATAGGTGGCAATCCTTGAAATCCATGTCTTGTTCCTGTGAATTGTAGGTTTATTGTGCATTTATCACTCTATTGGAATCTTCCATAAGCATAGGATTTTATGCTCAGAAACCATCTGTAAACAATCCTGTAATTCTTATATACAAGAAAAGCTGCAGTCATATTTTTTCCAGTGCTCCTATAAACCTGACTTTAAATGGTGTTCCTTAGCTAACCTGCCTTTCCTTTTGTAAATGTCCCAGATTGCTAACAGCACTAACTTCGCCAAGAGTAGGAGTGTCAGACAGCTGTCAGCAGCATACTACCAGCAGGTGACTGGTATTTTAAATTTATTTTTGTTTTTAGTGACACTCAGTACTGAAAAGCTTTAAGTGTAGTGGCTACTCAGAGTGTGTATTCCCAAACTCGTGGGAAAAAGAGAATTAAATATACTGTTTTTCAAAACTGAATGATATGATCAGAAGCAACCTGATTAATGTTCTCTTCGTAACTTTTTCGCACAGCTATGCTGCAGTTGTCTTTCAGTAGCTGGTGTTTTGTAGTCACTGAAGAGTTCATTTTACATAAGGCACATTTCTGTTTTTCAGCTTAGAAATATGGAAGATGTGAAGAACTGAGGCCAACTCATCTTTTATCAAGATGAGTGGAACCTCCCAGACAACCAGGAATGATGGAAAGATTGAGGTATTATCAACTTGTTAGTGAAGAATAGTGCCAGGTACTTATGAACAGAGCAGTATAAATAATTGACTTCAGATTCTTGGCTGAAAAGAGACCCAGAAAATACTTTGGGTGTTTTGCGACTATTTTTAACCACTAATTTGAAATTGCTTAGTTTACTTTCATTCTTTTGCTAACATACCAAATGGAAGTGTTTTCACAATTTCATCTGAAATCAAACTGCATTTGTTTTTTGATCAAAACCAACCTCCCCTGCCCTAAACAAAACAAAACAATTTACAAAGTACACGTCCATCACTCCTAACACTCTCCCTCAAATGTTGCAAAGAATACAGTTTTAATGATAAGTATTAAGTGGAGATGTCTTGGTTAGTGACTGAACTGAATCCTGTGTGCCTATGAGCTGCTGGTTCATGTTCAATGAGCGTTCTGACTCCACAAAAGTTTTCCAGAGTTCAGATGCAGATCTATGCATTATGTTTTAAATTCTTCTGTGATGAATAAGACCATATAAGTGCAACCCTGTCAGTAGTAAACTGTAAACCCAGTATAAAACAGTAAAAGAAAATTACTCTCAATTAAAGGAAAAAGAGAGGAGTATCATATTCTTCAGGGGAAATTTGGGAGGCAAAATGGAAGCACTCTAATTGGAATTTAGCCAATCTACAATTGAACAGTGTTTATTGTGAAAAATATACCATCAACATTTGAATATTTATGATAGCAATGCTAATGATTAAAAGAACCCTGGAAATATTTAATGAGCCCAAGTCATCATATCCACAGTTTATATCTCACTGCAAGGTTGGCACCGTCAGCTCCAGTAATAACATTGTGTTTGTTAACATACTAAGATATTAGTTCAATGCGAACAAGGTAAAACCAATCTCTGGATATTGAAAAAATAGTGTTTCTGCGACATGAAGATGTCTTTTACGTATCCTCCATGCAAATAAGTCCTGACCACTTCTAACAGAGTATGGAGGAGGCCAAGACTGAAGTATTACAGCTATAAATTTCTTTTTTAATTGATGTGGATGTTTCTGATGTAAATTTTGAGCAAATTTGCTGCATGGAAGTGTATTTAGAAAAACTATTCCCAGACAGAATAATTGCATGTTTTTACTACATGTGCCAAATCAAATTTACATTATGTTTTTGTTTTCAGACTTCTGTATTGCCATAAATGAAATGGTATATTTTAAAAAATGAACATGAATTCAGGTTTGGCATAAACCCTGGTTAATCCCATTGACTTCTGTCAGATTGTGTGAAATTTCTGTAGAGAGAACTGTTCCTACTATATTCATCACATCCTATTTCTCTGTTTAGGTTCTTTATAGTGAAACCACTGTCAAAGTATCTGATACCTTATGTTCTAATAGTATTATGCTCAAAATTAAAGTGTACGTTCCTCCGATAGACGTTTTACATGCAAATAATTCTGTATTGCTATAAATGCTTCGTATCTCAGAAATGCAGTGTTTGCTATCATGGAGATCATAATTTCTGTGAGCTGAATTTGCTTCAGATGATAGAGAAATTATAGGCTACAATATGTGATCAAACAGTAATATGGAAAGCTTAAATAGAATGCGCCCTAAGGACAAAGGCTGGTTAAGACTATAGGGGATAGAATAAATGGGAGTTTTAGTAAAGCTATCTCTGATTCCAACAGATAAATTATGCTCTGCCTTTTTTGTATCTCTTTGGGACTGTACTACATAAATTATGACCAAGTATAATTTAGGCTTTCAGCCTATATTTCAGAACATCCATCTTGTACATTTTAAGTACAGAATTACCATTTTGCAGAAGTATGAAATTGAGACAAATTTTTTTCATCTGTGCATTTAACTTCTGCATACTTTATAGCAACTGAAGGGTTAGAGAGGACCTCGTTACTACCCAGAGGGCAATGGTAGCCAGATGATTGCATAACTGTGTTAAGACCTACATAAGCATGAATAAAGTTTGGGGGACAGAAGTGTGTTGAATTGGATATTGTTTCAGAATAGGTGTCTATGGTAGCTTTAAATAATAAATAAATGCTTTTCTGAATAAAAAATAATCCTTTGTAAATCCAAATACTTTATTTGTTATCAATTACATTTAAAAAGTTATATATGGAATTTCCTTTTGAAGTACAGTTACAGTCAAGTGACCTGAAACTTTGGCATACATGAAGACCACAGATTACAGGCCTTCAATGCACTTGTGAGTTCACAATTTGCACTTGAACGTCAACGTGTGTATATGAATAAAGCAATAGATCTTAAGAGTCCTATTTTCTATCACTCAAGCACTACATTCTCTAGCTTGGATTTCTGTGTAAAATCAGCTCAGAATTGTATACTTCATTTCTCCCATTATAGTATGCAATATTTTAATACTATCTGGAATGCTAAACTTAGGAATTGACCCCAAGGTGCACCCTTATGGGGTATGTACATGTCTTCCACAGGGGATGGAATGTGGGAAAAAGATGAAACTCCTCCTCTGAGGAAGGCAAACTCTCAAGAAATATATATCTTTGACAAAGGAGCACAATTTAAAACTGACCCAAGATAGGTTTAAATAACAGGCCAATAGCTTACAATAATATTGTTAGAGTTTTCAGATCTATAATAATGGAAAACCATCCTTTTAAACCTGATATAACTTTTTCTGTATTAAGAATAAGAAATGTGTAGTGCTTTTGCACATGCATGAGGTCCACACCTGCAGTATACAAATGTTTAAAATCATAAGACCTAGTTAGTATGTGTAGCAAGGTGAATTTATTTGGCTTTGTTTTGCATACATTTGATGACCATAGCTTTGGGAATTCAATGCAAGCTTTCATGATGTGTGAAAAATGAATAGAGAAAATGTCTATTGTAGAAGTAGAATGAATAATAGTGTTGAAGAAGAAAATTACCCCCTAAATTACAATAGGCCAATTTTTTCCCTGTTACAGATTTCCTATCCATTAACTTGGTGATGCTCATATGTACATTGCCATTGCAATGTTTACCTTTTTCTGTAATTGATATTCCATTTAAAGCCACTAGCATTCACTAGACTGCTGGCTTCCCCTGCTTTCTGCAGTAAGTAAAGGGAATACTGATACTCAAGCAGTAATGCTAATTGCTTATAAAGATTTTAATGGCAATCACTTTAACTGATGGTAGAGATTAGTCTACTATCACAGACACTATCAAAGGCAGCACCAATAGCTTGTCACCTTACCTTCTGTAAGGAAAAAAAGGTGTTTCTGTTATCTACATAAAATGGTGGAATATTTAAGTTTGAAAGGTGTGAGAATGTGGAAGATTCAATTGTAACTTTCAGTGGTTTTTCATTAGAAAAAAGTAAATTGAATAAAACAATAACAGAACAGTGAGATTTCTATACTGCTCTCCTCCATTATTTAACCTTTTCCAACATAATATGGGGTAAAAATGCACCATAAAAATGGAGTAGTTTCCCTGGATACTTCATTAGAGTTTTTAAAAAGTACAGTCTTTATTATTTTTCCACTGAAAAGTGAAACAAATTAGAAAAGGAAATAGTATTATTCTAGGATCGCTGTCATATTGCTGCTGCACGATTCCTATTTTCTGCGACAGGACTGAACATGTGTCTTTGAACTGTGCATTATGACTTCAGTAATTACATTCACTTTTGTGACTCTGCCTCCTAAAGTTCTCTTGGTCAAAGACCCAGTTGCTTAAGGATATTACTGTTGACATTACACTATTATCTTAGTTTTTCAAGAGGTAGTCTCTTCCTGCACTAGTAAAGATTTTCCCAAAATAATGTAGCATCTACAGACCTTATAATTAATTTTTGAAAATTATGCTGGGAAGATGATCTTGTGTCAGAGGTCAGACTGTTCTGATGTGTGGTAGAAGAGGATGAAATGAATTGTGTTAAATTTTACAAGCCCCTCTTGTCATTAGTTATACTGTGTATTTTAGTTTTTAGGTCATGAGCTTTTTAAAATCAACATATGAATGCAAAAGGAAGTCTATGAGTTAGCTACCATAGGGTTAAATTTTATTTGAGTCATTACTAAGTGATTTCATGTCCAGAGAGCCTCCAACTCAGGATGTGTAACATTTATCTGCCTAAAATTAAAAGGAAATGAAAGAGATTTATTAGTGCTTGTTTCTTGAGGATGGTTCTCCACATTTGGATTGGTTGAATGATTGAGGATAAAAGGCTTTCATAACGATGTTGCATTGTACAAATGAGCTCTAACCAGAAGTGCTGTCCTAAATGCTGCTGACTTAAGGATAAAAGTACTAAGAAGAGAGGCTAGCCTCTTTGCAGTTAAAGTTATAACCAGAATCCTCTTATAAAATTCTAATTTAACTGGTATAATTTAGGCTGGGGTAATTGTCTAGATGTGAAATATGACTAAGTTTGCACTGAAGTTTAAGGAAAGAAATTTAAAAAATGTTCAAATGAATTTTGAGGTGCAAACAAGCTAGCTGGTCATCAGTGGAACTGTTGGTATGGGCAGTGATGCTGTAGTTGTTGGGTTGAGTGCATTCAGAAAGAGCAGAGTCATTTTTAGAGAGTATGGGGGGGAAAAAGCTATTGAGGTGAAACTAGAGAGAAGTATGTGCATCTTTAACTTGAAAACCTTGTTTTCTTTAGACATTTTAGACATTTGGATGGGTTATAAATCCTTTCTTAAGATGTGAAAGAAATTCAACATTCAAAAAATCAGTAATACCAAAGTATGTTGGGAAAATGAACATCATAAATTTCACACCACTTATATAAATATGGATTATTTTTTCCAAGTAACAAGAAAAGTATGTGCATCATAACATCACAGTTCCAACCTAAAAGACCCTTTAATTTTTTCAATTATATTTGTCCTTTAAAGACTTCCTGATAAGAAACATACTGTATGATATATTGATGTTTACTAAGTATGAGCTGTTATTTTCATATAAATTTATTATGATAACATAATGCTAATAGTGATAATTCTGTAATTTCCTGTGAACCACAGATAAGTGTTATAATTTCTGTTTCTTGAGGGAAAACCCATTTTTTCCAGATTCTACTGTTCTTAGCTGAAGTAGCTGCTTAACTGTAATGCTTAAATTTTCAAACACTAAAATGAAGGTACCAAAAGTAATACAAAAATTGAAGTGATTCAACTGTGTACCATATGCCTTTCATTTTTTTTTGACAAAAGCATCCCCTACTACAGTCTTCTGCTACAGACCTTACACTCAGTTCCAGATCTGTTAAGGGCTGGAAAAGGTGCTGCTGTAAGGTCTTAATACAGATTGGATTTGGAGGGCAGGCAGTATTCTGAACAGCACATTGTATTGTACTGTTGGCAGATGACCTGTAAAAGGCTGTTGCATGTAGTGTGTAAATTGGAAAATCCAGGTGCTAGCTAATTTCAGAAGCTGTGAAGGACAGAAAAATGGATTAAGACTTCTCTCTCAATCCCTGTGCTACAGAGGAGTGGAATTAAGGCCAATTTATGATATTGTTTACCATAAATTTCTTGGCTTTACCATTCTTTTACATTTTTCTCTAAGAATGTTCTAATAGATTGTCCTTAATAAAGAGAATGTATTCTGACATACACCTAGAGAGTGATTTGAGAGCAATATTTTTTTTTTCCTTTGAATTTTCAGTAAACAACTTGGGCATGTATGGGCTATTTGTATTAATTAACATTGATCTGGGTTCCATAGTGAATATTTTAATGTGTGGATTATTTGGGAGTTTTTGTCTGGTATTCACAATTTGATAATTAATTTGTGTGATTGGTCACCGATCCCATATTTGTTTTCTGACTGAGTGCTTACGGCATTTAAAATATGTGTACCCCTGAATGGCTTCCTGAGAGTATGTTTTTTCTCAGTGTAGGCAATATAAGGAAGATATAAAAGAAAGTAGTCTAAGGAATATTAGGAATTCTTGAAACATTCTGCTCTAATTTTCTTCCAAAACATTCTAATTTTCTCCTAGTGACTAATTTAAATATATGATTATGATTCTACCAGTTACCTCTAAGTAAGTGCAGATGCAAAGATTCAGAGTCAAAGCATGAAAAAGAATAGTTAAGTTGTATCCTGAATGCCGATGTGACCTTTTCTTGATGGTTAAAATGGTGACATCTTTATGGCTGAACACGTTTTTTAAAAATAGAATTATAAACTTAAACTGCAATAATATATAAGTTTTTAAATTACTTTAAAAAGGTAAACTGGACTTATTACATCTTGATTTTGTATTCATAAAATAAGTATAATGTCAGTATTCTAGTATAGATCACAGTACATCGGATAATTTCTGTGTAGCTGGGCTGATCTATAGATGCAGACTCTACACCTCTGAATTTGTATTTTGGAATGAAAGTCCTGCTTAACAACACTGTTTGGTTTCTAAAGCTACTAATCAAAAGGATTTATTTTTGAAAATATCAACAGTCATGCAGCATGTCTTAAGTCCCTTTTTTATTTTTGCAATACTTCAATTAAATCTTTTCCTCATAATTGTTTCAATATTATTGATACTGTCATATATATTTTACCTATGCTTTCTGCCATGTGATGCAGCACAATAACATATCGTGTTCAGCATGGTTTTCTTGTGGGATTTAGTGTTGTTTGGCAGAAAGTAAGCATAGTGTAATTAAAGATCAATATTTTTGCTATAAAGAGGGCAGGTTACTTATTGAGAAAGAGTTATTGTGAAAGTCCTGAAAAGAAAATAGTCTGTCATGAGTTGTACCCACATAGAAGTAGAAGGACATTGTAAAGAATACATATGATGTACTCCTACTCACTCCCAAGTGCTGCTCCACTGATGAACAAGATAATTTGAAGTATCGGATCAAAAATGTGATTTCTTGCGACACTGTGAAAGTTTCTGGGGTTGTTTTTTCATCACTTGAAGATATCTGAGAAGCCTATCTGTTAGGCTGCTAATTCATTGGACTAGGATTTTATTGATCTTAAGATGATGAGCCTGATCTGGTCATTGGAGTGGTGTTTGATGGTTTACATGTGTATAGATGTATAGAGAACTTCCTGGCCTTTACTTTAGAGGAACATAGAGAATTTTGGATAATTTATGTAACTCTAAAAGGGATACAGAGTGCATGGCACTGCCTTAGAAAAATTGTCATTACCAGTAGAATGACTTCAGTAAATAGCATGAGCATATTTATGAACTTTTATTTTGCCTGGCTTATGCTAGTGGAACAGGGGAAAGTCTGCCCAGGAAATCACTGATAACAAGAGTTGAATCAGAATTTAAAAAGTATTTAAAAATGTGTCTCCTCTGAAAATGCTCAGGAGCAGTTTGATCTGCTGAGAATCTCAGTAATTTACTCATCTCTCTATGCTTTAAGTAAAGCTGAAGACTTAAGTAGTGATAATATTGTATCGTGTGCCATAGAATTGCTCTAGATCTTTTAAGTGACAGCACTAAAAATGGAAGTGCTAAAATGGGGGAACTCAAATTGGAGCCTAATAAAATATCACCCCGTGTTTGTTCCTTGTATAGAACAATGACCTCTCATAAGCCATTGCTTTCTTACTTTTCTAAGGGTTACTCTGTTGCCTTGATTCCTTCCCTGATTATCTTGAAGCCTGTCAAGTTGGAAAGCTCTCCCCTCCCTTGCTCTTTCTTCCTAATAGACATGAAACAGTCCAGTCAATAATATTTTACTTGTCTTCCCACTGCGTGTCTCTTCCTCTGATCAGTTTAGGCGGGTTTGACTGCAAAAAGTCAGAAGGGAGGTTAAGATCTGAAAGTTCAGCCAAATGTTATCAGCCACAGAGATGTTGCTAAGGGAAAGGCCTTACAGCCCCTAAGACCGGAGCCAATAATAGCTGCACATAACTGATAACATCAACAGCTGTCAAAGATCCAGGCATTTGTGGTTCGTCTGTAAACTCGAACACCTGTATTCAGTCAAGCTTTGATTGTTATCCCCTCTTTTCCTGTCATTTTGATTCGTTCCTTGAAGGTGCTGCCAGGATATTCTAAGCTGCTAGTTGATTTATAAAGTGAAAGAGCCCTTCGAAAGTTTGGCACAGTTTGAAAAATCGACTGAGGCTCTCATTCATAGGGTGACAAGTTACTTTGACATTGATATTGACAGTATTCTTTTAATTAAGTTTTAGACGATGTAAAGACGGGTTCAGATCCTTGAAAGCATGGGTTAAAAGTACGTTAACAGTTTCAACATGTGTCACTTAAAAGAACATTATGTATTTTAAGACGGTTTCTTTTGTGATGAATTAGATCAAAGTGACTAATAAACATTCTCCATGAAAGCTCTTCAGAACACAGTATATACATGTTTGAGATATTTAAAAGATAGAGTTTTGAGGATCAAACTGCAAACTAAGCTAAAATATCTTAAATTGGATGGCTGATACTGGGTCTCACTGTTATAAATTAATATGCAGCACAGAAAAAAGGATATTTTTATTTTTAATGGGAATTTCATGGTAAATTATGCAAGGGTATTTCTCCTTTACTGATCATGTAGGGTATTGTGCAGGAATGGATATACTGCAAACCGATAGAATGTGCAGTTCTGAATGGCTGGACTAAAATTATAGGATCTGATATGTAAATTATTATTATTTTGAATTAATGCCAAGTGCTGCAGTTCTGTTGACTTGCTATGGCCTGTGCCTTGTAGTGAACAATGGCTGCAGTCAAGTGTAATGGAGTTTGGTGTTTCGGTTATGTTCCTGTAGTCTTTCTCTCACGCTCTCTCCCTTTTTTATCTTTACTTTTTTTTTTTTTCCCTTCTTAAACACCAAAAGTTACTTTCTTACTCGTCTTCATTATTTGTAACTTTATTCCAAAGAAGTCATATGTACTGCAGTGACAGACAAGAAAAACAGCATTTTTAAACTATTAATTATACTTCTAGACTATATTGTTTATTCCAGGAAGAATATTTCCACCCAGTGCCAGGTGCCTTTAGAACCGAAACATTTTTTAAAGAGATTGCGGTGATGAAAATGAAACAAATGTTATAAAAGATTTGATGGTAGGGGTGGCAAGGGCTGTTTTCATCTCACGAGTATTATTGTGTTCTGTCTGCAGTTTTATAAGACCAATCTTTTGCAAACTAAGTTTAGGACATATACTGAACTTGTTTGCAAGGCTGAGAATGTAGCTGAGGATCTTCTCTGAGTTAACAATAATCGTAACTATGAAGTCATGCAACTGCAAATTTCAAACTGATTTTTGTCAAGTATTTCTAAACAGAGCAACCTAGTTTTTAGTCAAAGAACCGTTTTGCTGAGATTCATTATTATTCCTTGATTGAAGACTGTTGATGACTATGGGCTCAGAATTTAAGGTCTGCTTTTTGTTCTGGTTAGAAAACAATTTAGTAGTTAAAAATTTCTTACATGCTGAAATTTAATGGTGTGCAAAACCAGTCTTTATATATAGGTGAATGCATCCCCAATTTTCATGAAGGATTCTACAGTTAGGTGAATATAAGTGCTTAGATTTTTGTGTCAAAGTGTGCAGAAGTAAGCAAGATGGGGAATGGAAAGAGAAGGGTAAAATATCTAGAACTTTCAGTAAACCAAAGCTTGATACTTATCACCACTCTAACCTAGAAAGCAAAACTCAATGAGAGTGACATTAGTGACAGTTGGTGACAGGCTCATCTTTTCTATAGTGTTGAGCAAGCTTGTTCCTGTAGAATTGCTGCACAGTTACTGTTTCCCCTTCTGGCTCCAGAGGAACAGTTTAGAGGCAGGCCCACCTTGCTGATGCCTTTTCTGACTGCAGCAAGGAGTTGGAGTATTGGAGGATTGTGTGAGAAGAATATATTTTTGCTGCTTTCATTCTTTCTTTCCTTTTTTCCCCTAAACTTCCCTTTTCAAGAAAATAAAGTATGTTATGCTTCCTTCAAAGAAGATTGTGGAAAAAGTTCCTGCAACTCGTACTTTAAAAATGTAACTTTATTTCAAGAGAAAATGTATCAGGAAGTTTGAAGATATGCATAAAACTGTACTGCTTTTGGAACACAGAGGCAGTAAAAATAAAGTAAAGGATACGTCCAGTATATTTTAGCAGATGTATCCCATGTGTTTACATTTACCTTTATGTAAAGTGAAAGCCAGAATTGGAAGCTTACACACTCTCACTGACTCCTGTTGTACTGCAGCTGCCTATCAAGTTACCATATGGAAAGTACGCAGCAAGGTAAATTCAGAAATATTAGTCTCAACTACTTATTCATACTATTTTTGTAAAATCCATACTTCATGGTGTTGAGAGGGATCTCAAACGTATACCTTGACTTTCTTGAAATAATTGTCTTTGAATTTATTTGGAAGAGATTTCGTAAAAATGGAGAATGGAGTGGATCAAAGTGTTCTATTGTCATTATTATATAAGCAGTAATTTTTATAGGTTTTGGATGCAGTAACAGCTCAGGCAGTGGTTTATCTTTAAGAGTATGAACTCTGACTTTAGGGAAGCTTTTCGCATTTGGAGTTGGTCCCATCCTGTAGGATTTGGGAAAGACAAGAGAAATTTTACATCAGTAGTATACAGCAGTCCTTCTACCTTTGCAGCATGGGAATATGTTCATAATACTTTTAGCTCCTTTCCACAGTGGAATTTGTATGGCATGCCAGTAGCATTTGATATCGTCCTCAATTAAAGCCCATATTTCCTTGGGAATGTGCAATTTGTTTCCAAACATAGTGAAACTGGCAACTATGTGTCTAGTTTTCTGAAATTGTACTAAGATTCCTCGATGTTTCTGTTGGGAAAATTAACGTGGAGAGTTTTCCAGGGTGCCTTTTCCATTCCTTTAGCTATCAACTGATCAGGTGCCAGGCTTGAATCTGTTTACAATTTTAAATATTCTGCTACAGCTCATGCAGGATTGCATGGAGGTTTACTGTTTATTATGGCTTACTAACCCACATTAATAAGTATTTTGAAGCTTGTCATATTCTCACTAGAATTAAAGATGTTTGAAAAATCTTACAGAAAATCCTAGCATTTTATTAATTTCAAAGTCTTTGGAATTATAACCTAAATTTTGACCAATCTTATCCCATACTATTAGTTACATTTAGTTTAAAAGAAAAAAATGTAAGCTTCCATTCTTTCCTGAAAATAAAACTTCTGAAGAAATCTCAGTACTGGTCATTTCAAAAGAATCAGTAGATTTTTCCACTTGCCCTTCACCACCTCTAGAAATTGAAACAAGTATTTTGAAAATCAGTGAAAATATTTGAGAAAGTATCTTTTTAATAAATTTACTTATATCTGCATTTTGGCATGTACTGGGACACTTTTGAGGGACAAAAAGGCAAGGTTGATATGCAGTTGAAACAGTAAAAACAAAAAAAATGAGATTAAGATGAACCAAACCAGGGAATAGGCACTAGATTAGAGAAACTCCCTGTTTTATTAGATTGTTGTTGATAATACATTAGTTTTGCCTATCTAGGACTATGCTGTGAGGATTAGGTCATATGGGTTTTTTAATACTTATTTTCTCTTAAAAGTACTTTGTGAAATATGGATGTACTGAAATGATGCAAAAATCCTTCCAAATGATTAGACTTTTGTGTTTTATTGCATATAAGTATTCTAATTATCCGATTGTCTACTGCAGAAATGGTAAAAAAATATCTGAGTCCTCCTCTGAAGGCATTTTTTTCTTTGAATGTAATTTCTCAAGCTCTGAAAGCTCAATCCTCAACCCTTTTACTCACCCAGCACATCTATATTAAGTTCTTGAAAAACAGTTTGTGAGAGAGTGATGAAACTTGCAACAAAACAATCTGTCTTTTGTCTGTTCAGTCTCACTTATATGTAGATATATATATATGTATGTATATAAATATAGTGAGGAACTGGACAGATGTAATGTAGGACCTACATGAGACCCATTTTCATTTAGAACAACAGCAGGAGACAGTGTGGGATGACAAGGCATTTCAAATGACGGCATGTCCTTAACTTAAGGCAGCTAATTTGAGCACTTTTTTTTTTTTTTTTTTTTTTTAAATTAGAATTGAAATTTTTCAAAGTAAATTGCTTTGGAAGTATGGCAGGTCTCTGGCATGAGGGTAAATTTTCAGCATTAATCTTGTATACACTATGCATATATGCTGTATACACCAGAGACCTAAAATATTACCAGGTCTATTCAGAAATACATTAACTCTTTACTGTGGTACCCTTGAGGTCAAGGTCCCAATCCTACTAGCTCCCTTGTGAGACAATATTCTTACATTTGTACACTGAAGCAACTGAACTTGTGCATAGTCACAGAGATTGTACATTCATTCTTAAAATACGGAATTTTTAATATCCCATTTTCCACATGTGATAACTGAGGGAGGGAGCTAAAGCATTTCGGTGACTGTAAGATGGATTTTTGGTAGGGTGAAGGTTAAATTTCATGGTTTCCTGTCTTCCATTATCTGTTCCTCTAAAATTATAATTTATTTGGAAAGATGTTTTCTGTCTTTCTAGCAATATAACAGCTGAAGTGAAGTATGTCTACATACTATTAACTTCTTATGGGGCACATATAAAATTCTAGGTAAGTGGGAATCATGTGACTGGCAAGGGGATAAAAGTTCTCTACACTATTCTGCTTTAAAATAGAATTATTGTGCCACCTAATTTGTTGTTTTTCCTATTTCTTACAGAGAAAAAGAAAATTGCGTGACAAAGGTTAATATAACAATCTTCTCTTATTACAATGATTTATGTATGCTGAGCATTAACAGCAGAATGTCATCCAGCTCTCCTTTAATTTGCAGACATCTGGATTTTTCTTTGTTGGGATCACAGTGGTAGATGACAAAGCTGTACTCTTGAGAAATAGGAGAGAACACTGTCATTCATAGCTTGTTATACCACAAACACTGAACTCCTAACAGTTATCTCTGGCAAGTCAGTGGACTTCAAAAATAGAGCTCTGTTTTTATCCAAATGATCCTCACTAATGAAATACATGGGGAAGAATATTATATTCATCTTAAAATTATTCTGATCCTATAATATGTCAAATGATTGTAGATAGTGGTTAAAACAACCTAAATGTGAATTCTCCTGCAATTTTAATTTGGAGATGTCAATGCTGCAATTTGCAATGATTATGGTTTAAAGCAGCCAGTTTTGTTTCTTTCTATAATGTAAGGTGTAATTTATGTTTTAGAAATGTTTGAAAAGTGGAGGGCAGGGTAGTTTGATTAAAGTAAAATGCATCTTGACATGTTTGAATCAATTGTAACGAGAATTTTTCATTTTATTGGTGTTTTAACCCAGAATGATCTTGGTGCTGTGCAAAGGTATGGCTTGTAAAAACAATATTTCATTATACTGGATATCATTGCTCCCTGTGTAGATCAGCCACCTCTGACATGAAATGCAGATTTCAGACATTACACTTCAGTGGAAAATGTTCATTTAGCAAAAGGAATATTCTTATCTGAGAGGTAAAATGAGAATTTTGGCTTGCATTAAATAGCTGCAGTATGAATGTTTATGGTAGTCACAAAATGTATCTTAGCATTTTTAGCACCTTCAATCATCACTTATAATTCTTGTAACATCCATGGGTTTGCTTGATTCTCTTCTACCTCATTTATGACATTTGATAAGATAGTATTTTATAAGTTGAAAAGGATCCTGTTCTTGAAGGACCATCTTACTGTCCATATCAATAATCCTAGTAACAGGCAAAGTATGGAGGGAAGAAGTTATGTTTTATGTATACACTAGAATTTTCTTCAAGTTGGGAGAGACATTTTCAGAAAATTCTTGCGGTTGTTCTTGGATGGTGCAGTCTTATTTTGCAGGTTGGTTGGTTGGTGGGGTTCTTTTTTATTTTAAATAGTCTGTGGCTATGTGTTAAATTTTTCTGCTTCACAAACTGTAATAAAGATTTGATACAGAAGAATGTTCAACAACTCCAAAAGCAGCCTTTTAAAGTATGACTTAAAGTTGAATCCCTTTATATTTTGTTTATGTGTGAATACAGTTAGCTCTTAGAATGTTTCACCTGGTGTTTAGCATCCATGTAGTTTTGAATTCATCATTCAATTCCTGTAAAATACAGTGGTAATAAGTATACCAAAATCTTTTCAGCAGAACTCTTTCCAGTGTCATCTCAAAGACTTTTAACAGAAGGGAAAAAAATAATTTCTAAATTCACAGGATACAGTTTATGACCCTCCTTGACTTGGAAAATGGATGATTGCCAGAGTCTGCACACTTTTTGTGCCTGTTGTCTCTTTACCTTCTGATTAGTTATAGAAAGCTGCTGCCTTTCTGGGATCTGCCTTTGCTTTTTATTTGGAATGTCTTCTCTGTATAAATGCAGTTGTAGAGGACTTTTGACCCCTTTCACTCAAGATTATTGCTGTAAGGTAACAGATACAGATCTAATGTGTAGGTTTTGTGTTGTGGGTGGTTGGTTTGTTTGTTTTAATTCCCCCTCCCTGCCCCTGAGCTGTTGTATTGGCTCAATTATATTCGTTGCTGAATTTTCGTAAAACCATTTTTTTCTCACACCTGAAGAGTTGCTATAGGCTCCTGATATGTAATAAAGAGGGTTTGACTCAGTCTTCTTTCTTACTTACTTACTGAACAATGTTTCTTGGAGTAATATTTCTGGGTTTTTTTCTGGAATCAGTTAACTGGATTAATATGATTGCAGGAAGCTTCTCTGCTCACATTAAAATGTAGCTTGGAAACTCCTGAAGTGAAGACTGACATTCACTTAAAATATAATAATGAAGACCATGAGAGGCAGACAGAAGAGGTTTTTCTTGTAATTGTTTTGCTGTGAGAGAGAAATCTAAACTATTCACATAACAAAGGTAGTTATCAGAAACATATTTTATAGTGTAACTGAAGTGGTAAATTGGGGTGTAAGAAAAGAGCACAGACTGTTCTTCTGTTTGAAATAAAATCATTGTTCCAGGACATACGTTTCGTATGTAGCTAATCTGTGCAGTTGGCTACTGTTTGTTATTTAATACTCAGTGTGTGCTTTATAAGCATACAGTTATATTAATCAAATCAACATTATTTTGCTTCTGTACAAAGCTTACTCTTTTCATCTATAGACTAATTTAATAAAGGAAAAAAAGGCAAATTCACCAGGTTTTGCAAATGAAGACAGATAATTTAGCACCTAAATCATTTTAGGAATATGCAGCATCCAAAAGTCCTGTATTAAATAACTTATTTTGAAAAAAAAAAAAAAAAAAAAAGCCACATTGGAGATCTATCCTCTGAAATACAAGATGTGATGAATTTTGGAATGCACACCTGATCAAGCAAAATGCTATGCACTTGTCCTTGTTTTTTTTAAGCTTTTCCCAGGGAAAAGTTACCTGGAAACCTTACCTGTGCTTCCCTGGTAAATGTTCCATGAGTCTTCTGAATACAGTATGGTGGCTGATGCTTAGATAATATTGTTGAAAATCTTTTAGCTATATTAGTGTTGAACAATGCTTGTTTTAATTGTAGGCCATTTCTGTTGTGTGCAGAAAATTTGGGAAACTTTTTGTTCTTATTAGAAAGTGAAGAAGAAAGTATTTCTGACTTTAAGAAAATCAACTATACAAACCTTTGGACTAAAGAGAAAATATGCATCTGGCTCCATTCAACAGAAGACCTTTTTATGCTCTCAGAAATAAATTTGTGTGACGTTACAACTTTTTTCTTCCTCATTATCAAGTATATAGTTAGCTTGCTGTGCTTATCAATTCACTAAAGGGAAATTCTGCTGACTGACAATAACCCCTTTTCAGGAGAAAATAGAAATCTGAACTATCTCTGTTTGGAGTATGTGAAATAAAAAATAGATATTTTTATGAAATAACTCCTGACTTATCTCCTCATTCTTCCTATGACCCTTATTCTCTCTTATCATAGTAAAATAAAGCCCTTGCCAGCCTAACATCATGTTACAGCATTAGTGTGATTCCTTTAGTAATTAATAGAATTTAGGCTCCAGCATAGTCAGTTTTGATTAAGCAAACATTAAATTAATTCAATCTGCAAACACTTAACTCTATTAGAACTATTGAGGGGAGAAAGCATTTGGATGGACGGCAGAACGCATCTTCATCGGATTGCTAGCCACCTCAGAGTAGTTAACAGTCAGATCAATACAGCTCCTAGAGCTATAATAAAATGGCTTCGACAAGCTCATCTGTGGCTGAGAACACAGTATACACATTGATTTCCTGGCCTGATATAACCCATTTACCTATTCAGCTAGTCCGTTAAGGAAGGTGTAAGGCTACAAAGGCCCAAGGGAGCAATGATGCCTGTAAGTAGGTTAGCAAATACTTGGAAATGTCTTAATTTGTTTTACAGTTACTACTTCAGGGAGATACTTTTTTTTTTTTTTTTTAAAAAAAAAAAGGAAAAGGTTTGTGTGTAATTTCTTATTCTTTTGTAATGGTTTTTAAGTTGGGAAATATATAGTGCTGTGTGCTTAACTTCTGTCTTCATAAAGGTCCTCACTGTTCTACTAACTTGGGGATTTGAACATTTGTGATCTCCAAACCTCTGACTTATCACCCTGCCAGCTTTGAAATGTGCATTGTTATAAAGAATATGCCAAGCCAGAACTTAACCACTATCTGTCATCCTCTACTTTTTCATTCACTTGGCTTGCTTTCTTGAATCTGATAAAGAAAAAGTGATAGAAAGGGAATTTATATATGGGGATACATGAATCAACATTACATTGTTCCAAGCCAAGTTCTTGCACTACTTTTGGTTATTTATTTATTACAGCTTTCTGAGATCTACATTGCAGAACTAGGAACTGGAAAAGTGATTCTAGTCCAGCTGTGCCATCAGATTCTGCTGAATTCTATTCTGCTTCTGCAAGTGAACCTATGGGTACAGAACAGGAGAGGAGGAGAAGCAACCAGTACTTGGTACTGGCAGATGGTGAATACTGAATTTGAGTGTTCCAGTGAAGGTAGTTTCTTGTGAAAACAGTCTGTTAAGCAGTTTAGAGAACTGTCCAATTCTTACCCGAACTCGACTTTCATATCATGTATTAAGTGGCCAGTATAATTTCTAGTAGCATTTCTCACACCTTTTCAAACGTTGTACCTGTAGAATGTGGAAATTAGTAGCAAAGACTGATATTTGGGATATTGTGTCCCAGAATACATGTCTAAGTATGTGAAAAAGCTGTTTTTAAACTAAGTGCAAATGTTTATTCTTTTCATTGCTCTCAAACTCAATTTTTGTTTCTGTTCCGTTAGTGGCTTGTTTTATTCCCTCTGTGATTCTGTACTGAGCAGGTGGATACTCAAACCATTCATGAGGAAAGATATATTGAAAAAGACAGAATGGTAAAGCAGCTGATAGGCAGTTATTAGATTCAGATAAACTGTAATCTTAAGTCATCTTATGAGCATGCTAATTACACAATGACATTACCTACATAGAGTGCCATTGCTTTGTTAACATGTTATGCAAGGTCCTTTATTAACACTGCAAGAAAGGACTTCCTCTCATTAGACGGTTATGCAAAACTATAATTATACTTGCCTGTGAAAAATGGTGAAGTTATGAAAGGCTTGCTTCTTGAGGGCTTTACTTTTTTTTTTTCCTCTTGCAGATTATAATCACTCTTTCTGAGGAGCAAGGTTGACACAGTTTAAAGTAAGAAATTTGTTTCTATCTAAGGTTTAGAATTCAGTAATCTCTTTATCTTTCTGCTAAGGTAACTATTATCTGTTATTGTAGCATTAAAATAAAAAACATTCTGTGTTAACTCAGTGTATGTAATTTTGAAGAGAAATTTGGGTGCTGTCACTGAGGAGAAAATTGGCAGTGAATGACTCAAATTTAAAATTGCTTTTTAATATAAACATAAAATATTTTGGATGTAATAATTACTAGTGGTTTCAACTAATGCATTTTTATAGAAATGCACCTTTTTTTTTTTCTTAATACAACTTTTCATTTTCAGGTTTGTAACTGTGATATAACTCCCTTGTGAAAATTCTGCAACATACAAGCAATATTCCCAACCTCTTCAACAGTAATGCTACATTCACCTCTAAAAGCATGTTATAACTGTTTGTAGCCTTACATAGACAAAGGAGGGATTTCAGATCAGTTTTTACCCATAACAGTATGACCACAAATCTTCAGCCATGTCCTTTTAAAGGAGTTGAGTTCTTATTTCTTCCATAAATTGGACATTTGTACTGACCTGGCTGTCCTGGGATACTTTCTGGTGATCAGAATTACTTTTACAGTTCTGCAGGAGTGTGCACAGATTTTATTTCTTTACTTACTTTTTATTTTCCCCATTTTCTTTTGCAAGAAAAAACTCTGAAGCCCTTCTTCAAAGCTTTGTTTTCCAGAGTGGACATACTACAGGAGGATTTAATGCTCTGAATGTGCATTTCAGATGGAAATGGTCACACTCAGGGAAGGAAATATTTTGTTTCTACTTCAATAATATCTGAGTATTATAGGTTTCTTGTCCACATAAATTTTGCACCTGGTGTGATAATATTCCATGTCCTTCAAATCAAGCTATCTTGAATTTGTACATCTAATTATGGATTAAGGGCTTTAAATTTATGCTACCAAGTTTCAAAATTTGGTTGCAGCATTTTGATGGAACAATGCATGGTTTTTATACTAATGGTGTACACCAGAATGACTACTACTTCTACTTTCGTTGTGAGATGACATTTTGGCAATTGGAGTTCAGAGGCAGTGCTCTTAGAAGTTTGCAATATGCTTGTAAGGACAATGAGCTGCACAATGAAGATATTTTTGAGGAAGACAGAGGAGTCCATTGTCTGGTATGGTAATTGAAACAGTTTTGAGCATATCTTTTTATGACATTGGTTTCAGGTTGGTAAGTGACAATGTACTATAAGTCACTCATGAGAGTTGGAGGCATGTGCAAAGATTATGGACAATGTATATATAATTTCAGGGTACAAAACAGGCTTAGTGGACAGTAAGCAGCTGATGCTCCTTTGTGATTATCCTAAAATGTAGAGGAAGCAGAATAAAATATAGCAGAAGAATATATTATATGTTACAGAGAAGGCAATGAAGTGTGAAATGACAGCAAGAGAAGCCAAACGAGAACAGGCAACTGATGTAGAGTTAGTGGTATTGAGGAAATACATCTGGGTTGGAGGCTAGGAGCAGACTAGAAAATGTTACGCCATCCAATGCAAGTGGAAATGAGCATTTCAGGAAATTTTAGTTTTTAAGAAATAAGAATATTAGAACTGTGAAGTTTGAAAGTATAAATTGGGACTTGCTTTATGAGAGACATTTGGTGGTCATTAACAAAGAACGGACTTGAAATCAAGAGTGTGATTAATACTGAACACTTCAATAATGAAGCAGAAGAGTTGTGGAAGAACTTCTAGGATGGTCTCCTGGCAGCCTGGCTAGTAAGCCCTGAAATAACAGGGGGAAGGTATTACCTTGATAAGCCACTGGTTTAATACTAGAGCTCATGAAGCCTTTAACTTGGGCTCCCATTTCCTTTTACGCTGTCACAATAACCATTTAGTTTACTGGCATAAACCATCAAGGTGGATCATGTTTTTTACAACATATAGATTAATATTCTCAATTGTTGGTGGCAATAGACCACATCTATTTCAAGTGAGTTCAAAGGCTGTCTGAGATAAAATGGAGTATGACATAGAACACTGATACTGTTGTGGCCTCAAGCAAATATAGAAGTTGTACACCAAAACAGTGCATTGCTAAAGGCAACCAGAACAGTACTAGCATAAAAACTGATAGGCTGGAAGAAAAAAAAAAATCCACTAAGAATATCCCTAATGGCTTACAGGAATGCACCTCACTTTTTGTCAAGGGTGAGTGTAACTCGGATACAGGAGAGGATTGAAAGAGAAATCAACACTAACAAGTGGGAAAATCCTGAGTGAGGAAGTTACCTTAGAAAACAGGCAAAGACAAAAAGGACATATAGATCCAGGATCATCAACTGAAAGACTTGTCTTTCAGTACATAACTCTAACCATAACTCCTTTATGTCTTTGATGATATTTGGGATAGTGACTAGCTTATTAAAAAAAAAAAAAGTTGGATTGAAGAGAATAGAAAAGTGTATGACAAGGTTAAAGGTTTGGACACATGAATTTCTTGAATAGTCTGGTTTTATTCTGGGCATCAGGTTAAAACATCAATGAAAATTTAAAAAATGGTTGAAATACTTTCCTTTTGTAACTTATCTTGTAACCTAATATTTTAATGAAAAATTCCATTGTTAGCCAGTCTGAGAGTTTTAGAAGAGGACATCAGCGCAATTTGAAGTAAAAAATAGATAGCTAAATATCTGTCTGCTTTCAACATGGAATCACCACATAATAGGAGATCTCAGGAGCTTGATATCTATTAAGAATTTTAAAAAATACTAGAAAGACAATGTTGTTTGAAATAACAGGTCTTTGGATCATTCTGAGAGACAGAGGATATGCTAAATTTTACTCAGGTTTTGCTGAATGAATTAAGTCATATGGGATTGTATGTGATCTGCTCAGGCATGGCCAAGTTTTATATATGTTGATGCTACATTTTCTGTGTGGGCTGACTCTTACCTGCAAGTTACCTTGGCTTTGTGTCACTTAAATGCTTTGCAAATATTCACAGACCTTTTTGGATGATCTGATTTTTTTGGGCTGAGCTTGTGATTTTTGTATGGCTTAGAGTGTCTTTGTGAATACTTAGCATGTTTTTTTATTTGTCAGTCAGTGACTTAGATTGCAAAGATAAGTGATTTAACTTTTGCTTGAATAGTACCCATCATATAAGCCAAGACATTCTTTTAATAAGTGAGACTAATAAATAAAGCAAAAGGATTGGAGTCAGAGGGTCCAGAGCCCTGCCATCAGTCTGACTCAACTCAAGCAATTACCTAAGTAATGCAGCAATAAACAAAAAGATATCAAATGGATTTTTCACTTCAGAATTTTTTTTAAAAAAAGTTTTGTTTCTTTTATCCTTGAGTTCTAAGGCCACAGCCACACACAGAGCTAGGGCAGCAATTGCACCTCACACTTCATAGAGCAAGGCGTACATACTGCCTGTGAAATAAAACATCTTACTTTAAAATAAATAAGAAAAAACCAGTCTGAAAATTAATAACAGGGAAAGTACATTTTCTTTCTTTCCTTTCCTCCTCCTTTCCTCCTCCTGAGCCCTACAATGTATAAGAGAAAAGCAATTATTATGCAGTAAAAACAACATAATAAATAATTTCAAAGGCAATGAAAGCAGGATTCAAAAAACTGAGGCATAGAAGAGTGAACTTCTGCATTCATGGCTGTGATATATGGGCAGAGATGGTGTGTTAATTTCTGTGATGAAAAATTGCATATGTAAAGATTAATTCATCAAGAATATACCAGCTTTAAGTGAAATATTCTGGGGTTAATTGTAGGCTTATGCTATGTTTGAATAAGATTTGGTAGGTAGCACCAGATCGTGAATTTTGAATCTCAGACTTCCAGTTCTTCAACTTGTTTCTTTTTACTATGGGGTAAAGGTTTTGTATTTTTGTGTTAAATACCACCTTACTTTTAACTCTATTGGCCTTTCCAGAGAGGAGGAGATAAAGATATGATCCTTTACTCTGTCTGTTCTCCACAGTTACTTTGGAGAATGCATGGTTAGTTGTAGTCCCTGGTGTCTTCCCATGGCCAGAAGTCTTGAAAATGGCTATGCAGCAGATAGAGAGACCTTATTCTCATGTGTGACAATTAGCCTCCTAAAGCTTACACATTATTAAAAAGAAAAAGCTTAAGTAGGAAAGGGGATTTTTTATTCTTCAAATTCATGTATGCTCTTGAAAGAATAGTTTTCAGAAGACAGTCTTTTTTCATGTTCTTCCCAGGTCACAGTTATGTGTATGGTAATGCATTACAGTATAACAGTTCTGTGACTGACAGTCCCTAGTGTGACATACAAACATATTTCTTAAACCATATATTTTTTGGGGTTGGAGTTTTTATTTCTGTTTTTTACATTCTACTGAGTACATGGCCATATTTTTTTCTCAAAATTTTGAAATATGCCCTGAAGTTTCCATTCGCCTTGTCTCTTGTTCCCCCTCCCTGTTTCTTGGAGGGAGGACCATTCTATTCAGTAGGATTTTGTTGACTGTGATTAACCATATAAACAGAGATGTAGGTAGCTGATAGCAGTAGCAGGTAGCATGGATGTGACTGGGCTGTGGAAAACTCTTTTCCCAGTGTCTCTTTCCCAAACAGTGTCTATGGGAACAGGGAGCTTAATGAGCTGGTGATATTACAGGATGTGTAGGTAGACCTTTCTGTTATCTGTTTGGTTCTGGAGAAACACTTGATCACAGTGGAATATAAGCACTGGCACTGGAAATTTGGCAGAATGCAATACCATCCTAATGACAAGATTTAGAATGAATATTTCAATTTTGGTGCCAGAATATAGCAACTAGTGGATGGAATTGCTCATAAAGCATTCAGCAGCCTCATTAAGACGGGTCATATTGTCTGCAGGCAGAAGTAGGCTTGGAAGATGGATATTTCTCTGTCTTTAGAACTGTCATTTAAAGAGTAAAATCCAACATCTGGTCCTAATTTAAAGCCTTGTCCATACTTTAGAATTAGAATCTTAGCCAATTATTTGTAAGTCCTCAGTTCGGTTTCTAATGGGTAATGGTGCAGCTCATAGATGTCTTAGTAATTTAGGAGTGTACCACAAAGCATAAGGTAATTGAGCCAGTTCCTTAAACGTGTGCTTACCTTTAGGTGTATGAGTAGTAAAATGAACTGAAATGGGATTACTTTAGTTTTATAGTAAACACTGTTTCTTCCTAATTTGTGTTGAAATGGTAATCTTGTAAATTGCACAGTAAATAAAATTACTTCCAGTAATTTTGCTTTACTGTCATGACCAAAAAGAAGATGCATTTTTTGGTGGTGAAAAAGCAAAACAGGGACCCTTAAAACATACAATCTCTCTCTCTCATATAACCTATCCACATAGGTTTTAAATGCATAGGTTATATATTTGAAAACTTAATGTGCTATGTCCTGAGGAATATAATTTAATAACCATCTTTTTCTGCCAGTGTTATGTCTTGCCATGGAGAAGTCACTGCTGATGAGTTTAAACAATTTCTTTTCTTTGCTAACTTCCCCACATAGTCATGGATCACTCTAATAAAACTAATAATAGAAATTGAATATGTATGAGATTCCTGTTTGTCCCTTTTGCAGTGAGTAGTGTAAGCAGAAGTCATTGATATTTGGAGAGTATCAAAATTAATACAAGAAAAACTCAGTTAAAATGTTTACTTAAAAATATTTCAGCAGTTTTTATTAAACTACCTCCTAGGTAACGGTACAGTGAGAGAAGTATTCTCTCACATGCATAGAGATGTCATGCTGAGCTTTGCTGCAATGTTCTGGGGCTGCCTCAGAACTCTGCACTGCTATTAGAGTAGAAAACATGTAATGTGTTATTTGGTTTGAAACCATAAAAATGATTTTAGTTTGTCATGCTATGCTCTGCATGGTCTCAAGATACTTTGCTGTTTAACTCAAATTTCAGATCCTTATGGCATGTGGTAGAAATGTTACAGTTGTTGTATTTTTTTTTTCCTTATCTACATAAACAACATAACTTGGTCAGAAAATTGAAAATGTGCACTTTGTCCCATCAGCTAAAATGGGCTGTCAGATAATGCTTTCTTTTCTCCATTGCATCAGATGAATGATGTAAATGGTTTTTGGCTTTGGAGTTTTTTGCAAGGCACTAGAGTAAATGATCAGAGTAGTAACATTTTTAACCTTATCTATCATACTGAAACATTTTTTCTGCCTCCAATAAAACATGTCAGAGTCGATTAAGGACATTCTTCAATGAGGTATAATTCACAGATTTTAGTAGCGAATCCAAGAGCACTGAAGTATTAAAGAGGCTGTGAATACTTAATTACGGATATGTTGCCATCCTACCTTTTACTGAATTCCCTTAACACTTTGGTGCTCTGTATCTGAAAATGCTCTTTTCCTCTGATGGTGAAGTAAAAGGAAAAGCCAGGTACAATGGCAGAGCATATGTCACATTGTATCTAGTGACAGTGCAGTGAAAGATACTGCTGTTCTAGTACATTCAGCTGTGCTTATCTGGTACATGAGTGCACATTACTTTCCATGGGCTTGGATCACTTTGGACAGTATCATTAAATGCCACGTCATTACCTGTTATGGAGTAGTGCTTTTGCTTGAAGTGCCTCCTGGGATACATGCAACAGTAGGAAGAATGATGGGTAAAGATGGAAGCAGCATTAAATTTTCAATGGAAACACTATTGACTTTGACTTTTCAGAAGCCTTATCTGTTAGATGGTGTTTGTCACAGAACCTGTAAAGCTGTGGATGTTCGTCAGTTGAAAGTTGCAGGCAGTTGAACGATATGGACAGGTGAAGGCTCCAGAGGGATCAGCTGGGCTAGCATCGAGCTGGAGGGGGTAAATTGAAGGTTTATTTATCCAATTCACTGTCAAGGTCAGCTTGCTGGAGAGCTGTCCTATGTGTGCTTACAAAATGCCAAAATCCTGGCAAATTGTCTGAAAGAGCCTCCAAATCACTGACCTTTGTACAGCTCACATCAACATGCCAATGTCTTTTAACAGTATCCTTAGAGTGCATTAAATAGTTTGTAAAATCAAGCTTTTAATGTCAGCAGAAGTAACTTTTTATTTTCAGCAATAAGGAAAAAATAAAAGATATCTAATGATGATAGAAAGAAAAATATGAAACAGAGAAGCTGTTTCTTCTGAAATAAGACTTTTAGCATCTACTGCTTTTTCAGAGCGTACTTCAGAGCATGTTTTAGAGAGGCTGTTGTTTCTCTTCAGTTCCAGATAAAACATCTAAAACATTTAGATTTTTTTTTTTCCAAATACATGGTATTTAGTGTATTTCTTTTGTAAAAATCTAGGTTTTCAGTGTCTCATTTTAAAGTTTGCCTTTAGCCTTCTTTTACTCTCTCAGGTGAGTTAACCTAATTAGAGCATAATGTATTTTTTTCATTAGTTACAAGAGTGTTTTTAAATGTCTAGTTTCATGGGTTTCTACTGTAGCTGTGTTAGATACCTATTGGAAATGGGTCAAGTTTTTTTTACCTAGGTATACCTATAAGAAGGTTATACATATCACTTTGGTAACTATGTAGTCTTTTAAAACTTTTTTTTTTTTGTATATCCCTTTATATATAAGGAGTATTGTTCTCCGTGTAATGCTTACCCCTAGAATTTATATTGGAAATAGTGGGACATACCTTCCTTAGTTTACTGTGAAGCATGTGTCCTTCTGTTCCAAAGCTATTTCAATTGTCTACATTTAACTAAGCAGGATGAAAATTAAAACACAGTGGGTTTAACCATAATTGGCTTAGTCTTCTAAAGGGGTAATGGCACATTTGACTATTTTAGTGAATATGATTTTTCACTTGTTCTGTAATAGATCTTGCTTCCATTTAAATATGTGAGTCTTGTCATTGTAGCGAATGAAAGACTGATATAAGTTGAGCTTTTGGTTTATGTTTTGGTATTTGCAGTGTGCTTGTGTTTTTGTTTTTTGGTTGTGTTTTTTTTTTTTTTTTTGTCCCTGTTCATTAATGAGATACCCAAAAAGGTGTTTTTCTGTATTTACCTCTGCAATTTTCTCTTTTCTTTGCTTTATCTTCTTTTGTTACCTCTCTGTGCAAGTCCAATTTTCCAAGTAAGGCAGCTCAACTTACATTTTTTTTCAGAAATGGACATTAATGCCAGTGTATGGCTTTTATGGCATGGGTGAAAATGGTGAAATTATTGGCTAGAAATGGATGAAATGGAAAATCAATTCTAGCCCTATTTTGAGAACCTTCATGTGAAACTCTTACTATTTTAAACTAATTGCTAATTATTCTTGCCTGTTAATGCAAAATGTATTTTCCAGTTTTATCAAAACCTATTTCAATGTTTGGCTAACACTTGGTTATCACAGTTTTGGAGTTTGATATGGAAATTATTGAAATAACAAAGAAAAAATGAGCCCTTGAAGTCTCTTAACTGTAGCCCAAATGTAAATTTTGGTGTATGTACTAATTTTGAATATATGTAATTCCTATTAATTTTATGACTTTTGTGTGAATCATTATTTAAGTACTTTTTAGACCATAGAGATTTTCTATGATGGCTGCTAAGGGCTGCCTTTGAGCCATAATATACTGTCATGTGAATCTGCTGTAGTTCACAGATCACTGACTTGACAGAAGTTTATTATTATTTAGTATTTATGTTACAATATTGCCCAGAGTCCCCAGATTTAGACAATGCCCTGTTATGGTGGGTATTGTACAAACGTGGATGTAAACATGATCAATGTCTCGAGGAGCTCAGGGCTGTTGTAGTTATAAGGACTAGAGGTCACTCTGAAATGAAGTTAAAGTCTGCATAAACTTTGCAAAAAAGTTTTGCAGCATGCCAGCTTTGAGGTAGAAAAGATCAAATCAGAGGGAGAGGGGAGATGAGGACTACACCTGTATAACAAAGTAGAACCTGCCTTTATTGTTGGTAAGCACACATTTAGACAGAACGAAAGCAAGACTGAATTATGATACAGTGCCTCAAGGCATCCATTGCATTTCAAATTCAGACATTAGCCCATGTTTTATATGCTTTATATTCTACTTAATTGAAATTGCTATGTTTTCAGATGAAGATTTAGCAGCTAGAAGAAGGAAAAGATATTGCCCAAACAATGTGTCTGAATTACATAACTGCTTCCATGGAATTTCTAGCAGTCATAGTTTGCAGTGTAAGGGTTAACATGTATGATTTACATTGTGTTTTGCAAAATGAGAAAGTTTATATTTTGAGTCTTTGTGTTCTATGGTGCAAATGTTTATCATTAGAATTGAAATGTTATTGAACAAAGTTTGGGCCTGATGAATCAGACTAAATTTTCTGTTTAAACTTAGACTTGTCAGATGGCATTAGTAGAAAACAAATGCAAAGTGAGTAGAGAGATACAGAACTGCCATTTTCTCTACCCTTCAAGTTTCTTCTTAGTTCTTTCCTCTTGGTCTGGTCTTTAAATGCTGAGCAGGGAGGATTCCCTTTGTATTGTTCTTGTTGAAACTAACAGGAATTGGTAAAAACTCCTTGATGTCCTAATAATCCTCTAGCAGAGTGGGAAAGTTTTCCTTTCAGGGAGAGACATACTGCCTCTCGCTAAGATGTTGAATGTTTATGATCAAATAGAGAAGTTTTCTTCTATTGTTCAAAAATTCTGTGTTTGCTGTTTCTTTTGATTTATACTAAACTATAAGTAATTACTGTTCAGACTCCAAGTTCCTTTGACACTAATTCAAAATATACAATTTTTTGCAGTAACTCTTAGTATGTAATAGTTTAGTGGCAACAAAATATGTTTAAGGAATCTTGAACTAGTGATAATATTAACTTTTAGGGGAGACTTGGTTAAACAGAGGGAGGAAATTGCCTTGTAGTACACTCTGGATGTTGGAAGTGAATCATAGGAGCCCTGAGGATAACTTAGTTGTCTCCCTTCTCTTTTTGCTAGCCAACCCATTGACTGCTACACATAAAAAGTTCATGTGTTTTTCAGCTCTTCCTCTTATTCTTGCAGACTATCCAGATCATTAAGAGTTTGGTTTAGACTTCAGACACAAACCTGGTTTCTGAAGGCAGTATTTTGCTTCAGGCAATCTGATTGCCTTCATTTGCTGGTGCTGAGTGTGAGATAGGCTTTTGATAGGAAGAGCTAGAGGTCAAGGCATGCTGACAGAATACCTAGTCCCGCTCAACTTGTTTGTGGCTGTCCATAGCTCTAAAAGACTGGTTCAAAGGCCCATATTATCAGACAACATCAGCTAAGTTTCTCTTTTATGTGCACGACCCACGTGGTAGTCTGTAGAAGTGTATAGAAACTGCTGTGGCTGCCTGGTGGTCACTATGGATTCTGCATCCCGAGGTTCTCAGTATCTCATAGTAACTCAAAACATCTGAGCCATAAGAGAAGTATCCCCCCAAGACTATTTTTTTTTTTTCCCTTATGAATGGTTAGGATACTTGGACTATTTTTACCTTAAGTTTGGATGCAAAAAGTTCCTTTGACATAGCATATATTCCTCTTCTTGTGCTTGCCTCTTGTGACTTTTTCCAAGTGCAATTCTGCTCTCATTGAGCTTAGAACTGTCTTTAAACAATAGTGTTTAAAATAGAGATGTACTGTCTGTCATTTAAGAACACTTTCCTTTTTGCAATGGCACCTTTTTGGACTACTGATTGTAGAGGAAAAAGGCAATGTACAATACTTAAACTAAGAAATTCTGTCTACTATGCAGCAACAAGTAGTGTTTTGTGACCTATTGCATTGGTTATTTCATCTTTGAATGCTGACCATAGTTTTGAGCACCTTGGTGTACAATGATGATTGAGAGTACCCCTTGCTCCTTTTGCTTGAAAGTCTGCAGAGGTTTCAATAACATACGGTGTAAGCACAATAGCTTTTAGAACATAAGAGGCCACAGTAATAGGGGCCATCATGAACATGCTGAGGTATCTATCCTAATAATGCACTATAAAATTAATATGTACTTGTGCAGTAGTCGCTGAGGATGGCTGCTGCTTTGCAGATCAATTCGATAGAGTGTTCTGTCTGTATGGGAACTTGTGCGGTTCATTTTCTGTGGTTAAAAAAGCAGACATTCTGGATTATATGATGGAATTTTGATAATTCATTAACAATAACAATAAGAGAGAAGTACCCAGCTGAAAAGAGACCTTAGTATGAATCATGAGAACATTTGATGAAAGGTCTAAATTTAATATCACATCTTATTATTTGCTAAACTAGCTGGGTTTTCTTTGTGGCTTCCACATATTGAATGTATTCTCATCACACAAGTTCTTTGTTTAATACTCAATTTTATTTCAAGACAAATATGCCAAATGTAGAGATATTAGACAATTAGTGTTCAAGAACGTAGGAAATAGGAGAGATTAACTGCATTGATTATGGAATGTGAAGGTTTTAATCTCTTGGGATAAATGAAGAACAATGGATACTTTGCCTCTTTTATGCACAAAATAAGTAGATATATATGCATATGAGGTTTTGGAACTGAGTTTGATTTACTTCACATACATGAAGTGTGATGGACGCACCTGTTTCTTCATTATTGGAGAAATAACTTCTAGATCACTAGTTACAATATCATCAGTGTTAGTAAGACCAAAAGGAGTAATTACACTATGAACGGTGAATTTAGGTTTCTTGAAACTATTTAATTGTACTGATGCTTTTATTAAAAAAAAAAAAAACAAACCACCAACAAACAAACTTCTGTGGTTAGCACCAGTTTTCACCTAGGCTGAAGTAATAACTTTCCATTTTATCCTATAGACCTGTATCTATTTACAGCATGGAGAGGGGGACTGAAGGAGAGAGAAATTCACATTTGTAGATGAAGAATCAGGTTATGCATCCATCTATTTCTGATTGCAGGAAGAATCAAATGACAGATAGGTATACTCTTTGAAAGACTACGTATTTTATGACACAGAGAGTCTCAGAAGAGATTATTTGAACATTATAACTTTATGCCTAACTGTGGTGCTGTCAAGACAAAGCATAATGTTTTCCTATCTAAAATTTAACTATGCTGTATTTATTGTTTTGCACAAGAACATTAAAGGAATCTTATCTGTCAACATACAAGAACAATGAATGAACAACTTAAATTTATAGGAGTAAATTAAATGTCAACTTTATTTCACCAAAACAGGCTGTTCTTTTCTGTTAGCGGAGGTTATGACTGTTGTTTTGAAATACTTGCTGTTGAAAAACGATTGCCAAGTGTGGACAGAAGTGTGTAAATCCAACAGGTTTTTCATTTACTTGATTTCCATATTTATTGTAGCATACAGGTAAGTTTGAAAGTACATACTTCAAATAAGTTCATTGTTGTTGTACTGTGTTAACTCAAACCTTTTCTTCTGCACTGGCTATAGTTTCGAACTTTACTGCTCCCTCTATTCTCATATTGGCTATGTTGTTGTAACTAGAGTGTAGCTGTGTGTGTTATTTTATATTAGTAAATGACTGAGACCCAGTAAAAATGTAAAAAATCCTAATAGATAAAGATGATGTATATTTCTGGCTTGGACTATACGATCTATTTCTCCAAAGTATTTTGAAGACCTCTTCAAATTCTGTGTATACTTGTAAATTGCCTGTTATTAAAATAACTCTTCTAGGTGTAACAGAAAAGGAAAGCAAAAGAAGTAAAATAGTGTACATGTTACCATTGAAACCTTCCTCACCTGTATGTTTATATTTGTTTGCTGGTCTTCGAGAATAGAAATTTTTGGAGTAAGGCTATATACAGCTGTATGCTGGGATTAGAGACTTACAGTTCTTAGGAAAGGTTCAGAAAGACATAACAGATAAGTGAAATGTTATTTCACAAGGTCTGCTTCGTTGTGTGGGATTTTTCTCCTTGACGGCTACATATAAAAGTGTTTATCTAATGTATCCACACTCTGTCTAGTGAAAGAAAAGGGAGTAACAGGTCTTTATCAAAACTATTTGAAATGGAAGGGCATGATGTAGCATAAACCAAAGGAAAAGTTTATTTGTGGCAAAATTATGGGCAACTCTCATGCCTTTCATCTCCAACAAATGCACATTTGCCTGCGTTGTGTTCATAAATGAGTGCTCTGACTGCCTGGAATATGGGCTCTTAGAATCAAACAACTTGAACTGGATGAAAAATGAGATGGATAAAAATTATATTGCTAAAGCAAGGCAGTATTTATCCTTGTGGTCAGAGCTATATGAGAAAAGCCCTCAATCTGCAATTTTCAATATATCTGTTTTGGGTAAAGATAAAAGAATTGCTAATTGAGTTTACAATATGTAAGACTTGGGGCTATATAAGGATAAGTTATCATTACCTCTGTGTTGTCAGTAGTAAATCTAACTGCTTCTGTGGTCTAGAAGGTCTCTTCTCATAAAATGATGGTCCAATACTTTTTGAGCCAAGATGTTCTATCTCCAGCATATGTCAGAAATAGTGACATAAGACAGAAACTCTCATAATACTAGCCATGAACCAAAAGGAATGCATCTTGTTAACAACTTTGGAAAGATCCAGTTCTCAGTGTAACTGCCTTCTAGCAGCTATATGGAAGAGAGGATAAAAATTATAAAATATAACCATGATGTATTTTCCTGATGAAGCAATAGTTTATAATGATAGTCTCTATAAAGTTAATTTTTACTTGAACAGAGCTGAGCTTAATGGTTTTCAATTATACTAATTTGAGTCATGCATTTAGTTCATGTGGATTTTGCAACCCCTGGGTTTTGCTTTTATGTCTTCTCCCTAAAATGCTTGGCCTCCTTTTTGCATTATGCCCTTCCTATTCTCTTTTAGCAGGGAACATCAGGCAGTGATGGGATGGCTCAATCCTCTTCCATTTGCATCAGAATTTAATCTGCTGTGAGGAACTAATTCTTATCTCACGCGTAATTTGAAAATAGTGTCTCATGTTCCAAATGGCTTTGTCATGGCGCATATGCTCAAGCAAGAATGTCCCAAAGTATGTCATCTTTCTCTGGCATAGGTTGAAATCTCAATTTCACATAAATTTTTCTAAGGCACTCTCTACGTTGGCAAGGAATTAGGCACCTTAAAAATGGATCAGTTGGTCAAATGATTTGTGCTGAAGCATGATACCTACAGTAAGCAAATTTTGGGATTTTTTACTTTAGATTACATTTAGTATGGTCACTGGAACCAAACATCCCCATCATGCATGTATTTGGAGATGACTGAAAAAAATGATCATTGGTTTGCCATTTCTATTTCCATTGAAAGATGAAGCACATCTGGTACACATCTGTGGCAGAGCTTCTGTTTGAGCTTTACTGTTGTTTGGGGTTTTTTCTCCAAAATGAATCCGGAATCAGGTCATCAAAACTGTTTTGTGAACCAAGCAAATTACAATAAGAGGGGATAAATAGGAGAGAATTTTCAAAGCTGTACCACTGTTCTGGACTGAAACATTAGTATAGGCACAGCCTGTGACTACTGCAATGATGGGCCTGAACAGAGGTTGAGCAATTAATTATTACATCTTTTGCCCATTATGCCTCTCATATACGATTGGCAAATACTAATGTATGTGATTTCTTTCTGTTTTTTCTTTTGTGCGTATTATAAATCCTGTGTCCTTTCTCTACTGTCTTGCTCCTCTTTATCTCTTTTTTTTCCAACATCACCCCTAACCTCCCCTAGTGAAGAGGTGGCTGCTGCAGGCTGTGGCTATAATGTCATCTTTTAAGCATGGAGTTGGCCAGTGGTAGGCCAATAGCCAACTGGAAACTTGTTTTCAGAGCTCTACCCATCATACAATTTGAGGACTTGATGGGAGGAATGTTGTTGACTCCTCAACAGAAATGTTGATTTACATCAGTATTGTGGTATTCATTTATGGATTCAAATGCTCTCAGTCTTAGGTTTCCCTTTTAGAAAGGCTTTGTTAAGCGGTATGAAAGTAAAAGAAAATGAAGGAAAATCTGTCCTCTCATATATATGTGAATGCAGAGGCATGCTCACTTGCTCACTTTCTCTATGTGGGGAGGCTGTCAATTGGTGAAAAAAGGTCTGGTTAAGATCTCTAGTCCGGTGTCTCTGCAAGTTTAAGTTCTTCTTTTGTCTTTCAGGGTAACAAAAGATTTCCAATAGCATAAACAACAGTACTACATAGTTTCAGAAATTCATTTGCTATTTAATCCCATTTTTATTTCACATTTCCTTAGAAGTATAGTTTTTACCTCATTAAAAATGTTAATAAATTCTATTATTATAACGTGCTTTGATGGGCACGTTTAAGGGTATGTCCTCATGAAATGTCTATTGGAGAGATGATACCCTAAAAAGAATATGTCTAGAATGGACAGTACTGTCTGACCTCATTAGCCAGCAGACCAGGGAGCAATTGCGAAAGACCTAGATTGCAGTAAAACCTTGTTTCTTTCCAAGACAGGCAGTAGATTGTATGACTGAAGTGTCACCTTGGTTGTGTCCTGGAGCTTTCAATCTGCAGCACATGGACAAGCCTTGAACAGGCACTGTGTCAAGCAAATAGCGTCAAAGTTTGTCATGGGTGCCATGGTTTATTACTTTCTTGATGAAATGGGCATTTGTCCAGTAAGAACTTGAGTTGTACCTCTGATTTATTTTGCCTGAACTATTATAGATACCCTACCTGGTGCAAATTTGGGCTGGATTTGTGCTACAGGAGAAAGGCTCCATATCTACTTTTTAAGTGACTGTAATCTTCAATCCATGGTTGGCTAAAACACTAAATGTGCTCACTGACCTCTTTGACATCAATAAGAATATAGTATCTAAATCAGTTAAGATTCCATTTATTCATATACATTATATACATTTTAATATAGACAAGAGAAGACAGGTCTTACCATTAAAATGATCTTGGATCTAATGTTTTCAAATTGTTACCATAATAGTTCATTGCATGCTGGAACTGTTTTGTGTGCCATAAATCTTAGCAACTGATGGAAAAAGAAAGAGCAGCAGTTAGAGAACTATGAAAGAAATAAATAATTTTAAAAAAAGGTTAAATATTGTTTACTGTCAAAAAGAGGACAGGAATATGATACTTTTCAATTACTTTTTACCCATTTCTTCAGTTTAACTAAGCTCTGTATTGATTAAATAGGGTAGAGGGTGGGGTATTCTTTTGGGCTGCAGATTCATCTGTTGTTGACAACGCATGGTAACTGTTGCTTTTATTTTGTGGAAAGATCTTTTTATCATAATCCAGCTTGTACTGTGTTTCCTGAAAATATTTAGACTTGCTCTGTTTAAAATGTATAAAGAAGGATTGATCATCTTCCTGATAAGTGACCTCTTTCAAACGGATGCATTTACTTTCTGCTTGTATGATTTCTTTGAATGATGTGTTTATTGCAATCCAAAGCTAGTGCTATTTTCTTAAATATGATCTAATTTGTAATGCAGATCAATATGTATCAATATAACCTTTAAGGCAAACTCTATATATTTGGCTTTGAACTTTTTACTGGGTATCCTTTTTACTGGGTGAAAGAACGAGCTAAGCAACTGAAATGTTATTAATACATGTTTTTCAGTATTTTTTGGCTAAAGCTTGACTTAACTATAAAGATGAAATGTTCTGATCATTTTAAATATTTATCTTGGGGTTTGAAGAAACAAAAGTTATTAAAGCAATTTGTTTTTTTGTTTGGTGGTTTGGTTTTTTTGGTGTGGTTTGTTTTTTTTTTTTTTTAGTAGCTGAAGGCAATTATATCTTTATTGACCCTCTGTGTTCACCCCCTCCTTCAATGTCAGGTACTTGCTTATTATTATCAACATGACATCTCCTTTCTTTGAAAGGTTGTCCGTCACACTTTGAATCACCTCTCTCCATGGTTACATTTTCTAATCAGTTCACATGATTGAGCCTACATCAAGTGATGCTTTACTTAATTCCTTTCCGTTTGTATGGTGTGATTCTTGGAGGGACTCTCGTCAAAATTTTGGAGGGCCCTGTCAGTTTGAAAAGAACATGACCTTTAAATTGTATCAGTATGTTTGCTGGTGCATAAGGGAAAGGAAAAGGTTCGTAGTGATGGAAAACCCACTCTAAAAAAGAAAAGTAATTCACTCAGAAGCAACATGCATAGGAAGTTAATTTGTTTATATTTAACTGATTTAAAAAAGGCACAATGAGGAGGACATGTTGTTTGAGCAATAAGGGGTCCAAACAGTGTGTCCTTAAATTTGGCTTAGGAAATGTTATCTGTTGATCTTGCTTTTCTGTATTTGTAATAATAGATAAAAGTAAAAATATTCAAGTGCGATAGAATAGATAAAAGGTGTAATTCTTGGAAATTATCAACCCTGTTACTTTGTTGCACTTTCATAACTGTATCTGTGGGCATGCTATAATTAGTAATTGACAACGTTAATTTTTGTAGTCTGTCACTGACTAAAGTAGCAGAGTTAGATTTTATGTGGGTATAAATATGCATACGTTTATGTGCATGTGAGAAGATAATTCAAGTTAACATAGAAGAAATGCTTTTGTATTGTAAATGCAGAGAATTTGAATACAAGAAAAATCCATCTGCAATGCCTAACATAGATAGTTGAGGCAATAATATAGACGCATGCCCCTGGAGCTGAGTAATGCTGGGAACTTTATTAAGTTTCACAACCTTTATTAAGTATACAAACTGTGGATGGTCAAATACCCTGCAGTAACTGCATCAGGGATATTGACTGTTTCCATCTCCTTTCCACTATACTTTGAGGTATGTTACTTTTAAGTAGCTTTTACACATGTTGAAATACATGGTTCCACTGAAATTGTTGAAGTCTGTTTTGCCATGGATTTATATCTTATGATTACTCAATGTTGATGTCCAGAAGGTCCTCTCACTTTTTCCATTTTTGGACTGTTTTTAGTCCCTTACCGCTGCAGATTCTTTGATATCTTTGATAAGGTATGAGGTCATTCTGAAGGTGTTTCCAAGGTCAATAAAAGGATTTCTCTTCTCTCTGTGGATATGCCATACTCAAAAAATGTGTAGGAACTTGATTATCTTTGAACTTTTCACCCTTCTCTCAACTTTTTTGAAATGGGACAGTAGATTCAAAAGTTACTGGATGGAGAGGTGCACACAGGGTGTGATCATGTGAAATTGCTGTAGTGAAAGTATTTGTGCTGCTTCCTTGTAATCCTAAATCACCTGTCACTAGCTTCAAATTTATTGGTATTCTTACTGAATCATAAGAAGGATCTAGGCTCACCTGCCAAAGACCTTGTTTCCTGATACTGGATCTCAGTCTTGCTTCAGGAAATCAACCTACTCCAGGCAATCTACCAAAATCCAAGCTGACTTGTTTTGGGCGTCGCTAAAAAGAGAGAAACAGATTAATCCATAGTGTGAATTTGGGCTTAGACAGCGCCGTGCGAGAGTCAAGTTCTGGTCTTCCTTTGCTCCCTGATTTCCAGCTTAATGAGTAGAAAAATGGACCCCCAAAGTTAAACAATTCCTACTTTACTACTTTTAGTAAAAACTTCCATGTTGTCAGCTCTAGGCTCAAATGCATGTGGACACTGCCTCTTTAACACAGCAGCTGTTGTCTTGTTCTGAAATTTGCCCTTCTGGGTTTAATTATTTGGTATGTTTCACTTTCCTAATGAAAGTGGCAAAGCCATGTTTGTTAGCATCTAAAATTAAGGCTACTCACAGAGTTCAGATATGTAGGTTTTCCAACATTAAGGTGTGCCAACTTTTATCAATGAATTATATAGTTCATGATATGCAAATTGCAGATATATGACAGTGGGCAGTTGTACACTCCTTATTCTGCATTAGATTTCCCCATGCAAAATGGGGAATCCTATAGTATCTGGATTTGCGACACTAAGGAGATCAAGGCAATTGTACCTAGCGTACAGGCATGCACATTATATGCATTTCATACAGGCATTTTGTGTAGCACTTTATTTAAGCATTTTGTGCTAATTCATATTTCACGATTCATTCATATATTTAACCCATTAATGCAATTCTAATGTTTCACTGATTGCTCAAATAAAAGTGTTTTCTCTGTGTTTCAGAGAGTATGAAATAAGGTGGCAGAATGATAAATACCAATAGCAAATTTCTAGGATGGTAGCAGTATTCAGTAGCGTATAACATGGCTTTCACTTACACAAAAGAAAGGTCATACATTTTCATCTGTGACGTATCATTGTTGGCTGAGACATGAACTTCACGAATATGTGAAGCCACTATATTCTACAGTTGCTTTCTTCTGGGCCATAACCTCTAGGTTTTAGTAACTATAACTTGATGGACCTCCAGTCTCATGATATCTGGGGCATATGATATTTTGCATGTCCTACTGGAAATCCCCATTTTGATAGGATGTTTTGCTGTTTAGGACATGTAAAACCTCAGAAATCCTTGAAATCATGTTCTCTGAAAAAAACCAAACTAAATATTAGAAGTGAGGCCTTGACTGAGACAAAGGACTTTTTGTTTTGGGATGGCAATTGCTGTTATTCTGACATACCGGAGGCATACTAGAAATGCCTACATGGCATCCCTCAGTGGTTATATCTTTTTAGAGGAAGTATAACACAAATTCTCTGCAGCTTTATAATACTAATACACATTTTTCTTTATGCTCACTTTTTTCTTCAGAAAGTTGAAATCAGAAACTATGCATCACTTCAGGTTCTTGTGGGATGACCTCAACACATCTTTTTTTTCTTTTTTTTTTCTTTTTTTCTTTTTCATTTTTGACTCCCACTCTGGCTAATTTGCTCTCCTCTTTCCCTTAAAAGCACAAAATTGCATGTTTCAACATATGCAATTTCCTAGAAGGTAAGGGGCTCACATTGTAATGCTTTTATTACTTTCCCTCTTCCTGGTAACATATATGGATATGAAAAATATCATTTCATATCCTGAATAGTCTGACACGCAGAGTCATAGTCTATGTTCCTACAGCCTTATCAGCTTGATCAGAATTTTCCACATGGAGCAAATGCAGTGCTGAACCCATAAGGAGCATCGTGGGAATCAGATCCCAGAGTTCCAACTTGCCGCTGCCTTAGTCAGAGGCAGTATTCATTCAAAAGTCTGTCTTAAATTAATTGAGAGCATTGCCTGAGAGAGGGTGAAAGATTGGGATCATTCTGAACAGCATTGTAGTTGTACTATGCTGTTAAAGGATGCCATATCTTAAATATACTGGAAGTCATAAACACTGCATTATAATAAATTACAAAGCAGACTTTTGGAAGATTTGTTCTACCTTTCACAAAATGCTAATGTTTTCATTTCATCGTATTGTCTTTCATTTAAAAATTACAGCTTTACTACAGTGAGCTAATTTCATAATACTGTATTAACTTAATATTACATAAATTACGTTTGTCAGATTTGGGCATTGTTGAGATGTACAAAGCCCAAATTTACTACCAAAGCCCTCCAAACACATGTATTCATAATTTGCTACAGTGAACCATATGCCACAATATAGTGTTAAGGAATTACACATTCTAATGCCAAGCACAAATCCTGCTGCTCTTTCTGCAACTGTTCTAGGTACAAATAGAAACAATATATTTCTAGTCTTTTTTTCCCTAGTTGCAATTATGAACAAAAAATGTTACAGTATGGGAATATTTTAGCCACCTGCACTTTTTTGTCTGACTAATTTTTAGCTGCATGTTGCCTTTGAACATTATTGAAAATATGCAGAGATTGCAGCAGTTCCTAGGTATATTTTCTCTGCAGACTATTATAACTTTAGGCCTGGAAGGAAAAGGTAATAGAAATTGGCATAATGAATATTACAGAGTATGGAGAGCTACAGCTTTCTTTTAGTAGAGAATCAGAATACTCCTACCTAAAGGATTTAATTGCAGCTGCCTGCAGTTTTGCATGTGGTGTTTTCCACTTGCAAGGTGTAACGTTCTGCGATGTAACCTGGCTTATTCTCTCCATTCAAACAAAGAGCAGAAATGCTCTCTGTGAAGGGAAGGGGAGAGCTCGTGCAATTGTGGAACATCTATAGGTTTTTAAACACACACTGTCTAATCAGCCTCTGACAGATCCATTGTAAATCAAAGGTCTGGTAAGTGGGGATGCCAGAAATGTTTGATCTCATTCCAAGCCTTGAAACAACTTGCTTATTTTTTCTGCAGTTTGGCTCCTCACTAAAATAAAACATTGAGAGATGAATGTTCTGACAGGTCATTGTGTGTCAAACTGTCACTCTGTAATGGTTACATATTTCAGCTGGATTGAGGTGGTGGTGGTTGGGGGAGGTCTGAGAGAAAGAGAGAAAGAGAAAAGAAGGGAGAGAAAGAGACAAAGAATAACAAGATTTCTGTTCCTTCTTATGGCTGATCTTCATTTAAACCAAACACTTGTCATGTTCAGGGGAAGTTTTATAAATTTTTAATGATATTGGGTACAACTGGTGCTTTGAAATTTGCTGTACTTTAATTTTTTCTTCGTTAGCAAAGGTTCGCTAATGCATTGAAGTGCTAAGAGCGTGTCCTAGGGATGCCATGATAATTGTGTTGTTAATAATATTGTGGCACTAGTAATGTTCTCCTGGTAATCAAGCCATGAGATTTTTTTTTAATATATTCAGTTATTACACTGCATCTCGTACAAATCATGTCAATTACAATTGCCAGTCTATGACAGTTAAAATAATTGTATACGTTTTCTAGAATTTTCCATTGGCTTGGCTAATCAAGCTAAAAAAAAATCAACACATTATTTGCATTAATTTTGTTTCTAGTCCATTTCTACTCCTAAATCATTTGTCCATCTACTTCAAAAGGCGGAACAGTAAGTATTTTAATAATAAATATACAAACATATTCATACTGTAACATAATATAAGCATACTTCTGCAATAGTAACACAGGAGATTGTCTAGGATTAATCTCTGTGTGTGTGTATAGGTAGATACATATTTGTTAAAATTATCATACTCATGTAGAGAGTGTGTACTCTTTGAGAGATTTAGATAGATATTCAGAGGTGTTTATTTTCATGTTTTTGAAGTGTATGTGTATACATATACACCTGTGTAAAGATACCAGCCTTTTTGTAGACATTGATATTTTATGCGTCCCTTAGAGATGATTGTGTGTTATTGCATTTGAATATTTATTTACATTAAAAAATCAATTAACTAGTTGCCGGCTGAAAGGGAGAGCAAGTTCAGTGTCCAAACATTAGCCTTCTGTAACACTGGCATCTCCTGTCTAATGCTGTTGCTTTGTTTCTTTGAAAACAAGAGACAAACAGCAAAAACTGGCTCAGCATTCTGTCACCAGAGCAGGAAACATCCCATTGTGTGGTTGCATGTCCTGGTGGGGAGGGGGAAGCATGATTATTTTCTTTATCATCGCTTTAATTTTCTTTTTTCTTTTTATTTTCTTTTTTTTCTCTTTTTATTTTTAAAATTTTTTGAATTTCTAAAGTCAATGGAATGTATTGCTCTCACTCCAGACTGTGGAACTGTTGTTTCTTCCACAAGAGGGTTTGGTGTTTTTCAATGTGTATTTGCAGTAGCTACTAAATGAACGCAACAACGGTGCAGGGGAAACAGGGAGTCAGTGTATGGGTTGCAAAAATATACAGAGTGATATTTCTTTCTCGAAGAGGTACAACATGTCAAAGAAGTGGTAAAAAAGAAATAGCAAAGAGGTGTATCAGCAGTACATGAGCAATAACCAAGTACAGACCAGCAGTAGTATATGAGAAGGAATAACAAGTAAGAGATGTAGTAATTACATGAGGCAGAATAACGAGTAGGCATGGAAGCATTTGAGAAATAACAAGTCAGCTGGCAGTGGTATTTGAGGAATGACAAGTGAACATGACAGTATTATTTGAGGAATAATAAGTAAGCTTGGTGATATTATTTGGAGAATAACAAGTAACCAGGGGTGCTTTCTCTAGGCACTTTCCCCTGCTGTTATCTTGTGAAGAAGGTGTACAAAAGAATAAGTGGTCACAGGTTGCAAGGGTCAAGGAAACAAAATGTTTTTTTATGCAATAAGCTTCTACTAAACATGGCTTGAACAAATCATCCCTCAAAATGTAGAATTTATTCCTCAACTTTGCCTGGAGGTAAAAGTGGAAAGAACAGATTTTTTTTTTCCTCTGGCCCTGTGAGTCCTGACCATAGAGAATGAATGGCTTTAGAACTGTACCCAGACAGAAAAATCAATGCTTCATATCAGGAGGCTTCAGGGGTTAGACTCCCATGTTCATGTCAACAAGGCTATTGGTTTTCTTAATACTCCAAAGTTATCGTTTCCCCGCTGCAGGAACCCACCACTGTGACTTGTGTGGTCACAGCTTAACAAAAGCACTTTCCCTTGGCCAACCACCATGGTGGCAAAAAAATTAATTGTTGATGAGGTACATATTTTTCCAAACCAGACCATTAACGAGCACATGAAAGTTAGCATTTGCTGACTGTTTTCTCTATAAAATTATGCTGGTTTGTGTATGCTATGGGGGTCACTACAGTTCCACTGATATGATGATTCATGTTTGTGAGCAAAATCATTACTGGGATAAAAATTAATAAGTATGGGAAAACTAGAATTAAAGAAGGCGGGCTTTTCTCCCTCCTCCTCCTCTCTCCCTTGCCTGGATATTGCTGCTATTTGTGCCAAAAGGCCTCTGCATCCTCTGGACAGATTCCTTCGAGCTTGGTTGTGTCACTGTTTTAATCTGAATGTGGGTGGGTTTGTTCCACGGTCATCACTTCTGTGTTAATCACTTCTCCCTTGTCAAGAAAGTCTTACAGTTTGTCAATAGAATTATGTTACATGAGGTTAAAATCATGTTGCTTCAAATAATACTTTTTGTCATCACAAGGTATTAAATAGACTACCTGAAAATGAGACCCTCTTTGAATCTTTGTCAATTTAATTAGTGAAACAACTATATTTGGCTTACTGGGCAGGAAAAAGCCAACCTTATGTGCTATCGGAGGGAAAACTGGCTACTGTATGGTTCCAGCATCATCCTGATTTGTATACATAAAACTAAGAGACTTAAACGTTGCATCAGGTTAGAGGGGCTTTTTGTGGTCTGGTTAATTTGATAGCTCCCCCTCCTCCAGCCCTCTTTTAAATATGTTACTGATGCTTTCTTTTTTCCCTGACTTTTTTTTTCTTTTCCTGTGCTGTCTTTAGTGACACAGTGCTAACACTGAAAATGCTAGCGGCTACAGTGAGCATTGCTCACCCAGAGCAATCGGATGAAAAGGCAGTGCAGATGTAATTTGTTTTCAATGGCTGTTTCAAAAGAATAATTGTGGTGACATTGTGGGATCAATATTATAGATTTTTGTTTTCAAGTACACTGTATGTGTGGTGCTAAGGGGAGGCAGGAAATATAACACTGCAGCCTGAATACAATAAAAATGGATTGAGGTCTGTGGGTATTGTCGGCTGGTAGCCATCATGGGTTTGGAACATCATTGGTGGGATTACAGCGCTTGTCCTCTGGGCTGGTATTTCATTGTGAGTGCATGCACATTTGCTGCAGTTTTCCTCTTTAGCTCCTTAAGGGACCTGCTTACTGAACTTGTATAAACTAACTGTAGATGTGGCGCTGTAAACGCTTCTTCTTCAGTTTATATCTCTAACAAGTGGCAGGATTAAGAGACTGGGGGTTAAAGTTCGCTGCCACATCATTTAATTTACCATGCCATGCTGCTAATGTACAGTGTACCACAGCAGAACCTGAGGTGGGAAGGGATGGATTACACACCTATGTGAGCATTTCAATTCTCTTTCTGTTCCCGTCTCTCTAGGCCACCATGCTAGATAAAACTTCTTTAAGGCACCTGAGAGAGAGAGAGAGAGAGAAAGAACACCTCCAGAGAGCAGCCTGCTGATAGAACCTACTTCTAACAATATGGTGAGTGTCATTTTAAAATACCATGAGAAATATGATGTGGTGATCAAGGACTTCCTGCTTTAAGGGTTTCATGTATCAGGGTAACTAGACAAAAAATGTAGTTCCCAGGGTGAAAATTATATTAACAAAGAATTAGTAATAAAGCTGAATAAATGTAATGAGATGTGAAAGAGAGTGCATAGCACATTTTTTTTTCTGTCTTTCATAATTAGGCCCTGAAAGAAATGGAAATTCAGACAAAACACCTTCCTCATTACCAATTTAAATATTACAAATTAAAATGTGTTGTTATTGGACAGCCAATTGTTTTTTTTTTGTTTTCTTTTTTTTTTTTCAAGAGGTAAAGATGCTTCCTTTGGTTCAGGTTACTGTTTTAGAGGAAAGATTTTTACAGGATAGCTGTTAGCTTATTCTCTTTTAAGCTGAGATAACATTTCAAATTTTCTCTCTGCCAGATTCTACCCTTTCTTTCTTTGCTGAAATGATAGTTACCCACACTCTGCTGACAGTCTGTGCACTACAGGGGTGGCCCAGAATCATCCTTTGTTATTCTCACAAACTATTTATCATATTTATTAAATCACATAGATTCCTACCATAAGTTGGAAAAACAGTATGTGCTTAATTTGGACCAATTAATTCCACAACAAATACACTCTCTCTTGGCCTCTTTTATAAAACAGAACATCAAACAGCTGTTCTCTCATCCCAGCAAAGCTAGTATGTAACTTTTTTAGTTTGCTTTTACTAGTGAGTATTAGAAGAAACAAGATACCAGACACAGGGATCTGTTTCAACCAATAAATCCTGTTAATATATTAATGACTCAAAGCTTGTAAGAGAAACTTTATTTTATGAAGGTTTTATTTCTGTATTTCATAAATCTTTAGGCTAACAGTCAGTAATCTCCAGTTCCTTTCTATGTCTCAGTGTTTTGTTACACAGCATAGAAATCCTTTCTAACACTGAAATAATACATACTTCCATTTGAAAAACAAAATATGCAAAACAACATTGTTGTGTTCTGGGGGCAGTTTCAAACCTCCAACACGGGGTCTAGAAACAAAAGCTAAGCTTGCACTTACTGCCATGTCTGTTCAGTTTGCATAAACATGTACCACGTGTATCTGTCTCTGTATTATTTACATTCTGGCTGGTTTTGTCAGAGGCTAAGGAAGCTAGGTGACACAGCATGTATACATATTATCTTAAACAAAAGACTAGAAGAAATAGAAGGCCTGAGAAGTATTTGGAAATGACAAGAAGTTAGATGAGGATTGAGAAGTTCATCTAAACTGGACATCACTGTGATGTGCCTGGTGATACAGGGGCTCCACTCCTTGGTCTATTATTGAAGCTTTGTACTAAGCTCTCATAAAGCTGGTGGATTTAGCCTCTAAATGGTTCTGTTACATAACTCTGATTCTTGTCCTGTGCTTAGAGGAGATGACATATGTCTGGGAGTGGCTTGCACCAACATAATTGGGAATTGTTGGCAACTAGTGTAATTTTGAGCTGATGTTGCTTAAATTGTACCTGGCCACAAACTAGTGCAGATGTACTTCCAAAACACACAGGTGGCTGTGTGTTTGCTATACTGAGGTTTTATGTACTGTCCTGTAATTTTGAAAAGAATAAGAAATGTTCTGCAAAGTCTTTGCTTCTGTGATCTTACAGTAAAAGATAAAGGTTTAGACAACTGCTGCAGTTCCTGTAAGAACAAGTGCAAGTAGCTTTCCCAATGTTTGCTCTGAATTGCTTTCTTTTTCGTCTTTGTTTTTACAATCCCTGAGGGCAAAGACTATTTGAAACTAGCACTGGTGTTAGCATGGATGGTCTCCAAGGGGTGGGGGAGGCAGAAATAAAGTTCACAACATCTCTCTCTGCTCCATGTTGGCTGACAGAACCAGGCCAGCAAAAGTGGTACTGCCCATCACATCCCCTTCAAGTGTGTTACAAGGGCAGTTCAGGGCTGCTTCTCTTAAGGTGCACTGATGAGGAGGCAGCACAGTAGGACATGGCACTTGCATATATCACCCATTTCAGGTCTGTGTCCTGTCAGAATCTGGCCTTATGTATAGAGCTCATGGTGTAAAATACAGATGCTGGTTTTGTATTAGAGTTTGATAATAGCTTGGTGGTATAAAATTTTGCCAGTACAGTGCTCTAGCTTTTTTTTAAAACAATTGAGGTACCTGAACTGGTGCATAGGGTGATGGCTTGGGAAGGGCAATGAAACCTTGTAGTTGGGGATCACTCCTAGTGGGAAACCAAGAGGAACCTGAAATGGGTTTGTCTCAGCTCTGTATTACCTCTGTACTGCTTCTGCCTGTTTCTGTCTGCTAAATCTTGCCTCTAGTTATGCTTATAGAAATCTTTGGTTTTTGCTAAAGAAATTCTGATGGTGAAGGACACCAAAAGAAAAGGGGAAGACCATGAGTAGCAAGGGATTAGGAGAGCAAAAGCAGAGCAAACCATAGACTTGTATCATGGGCAAAGTTCCATTACTATAAAGTAGCTTGAGGCAAAGCTGACACAAAGTAACTAAGTATCCTCACCTTGCCTTTTCTGTCTTCTGAAAAATAAAATAATATAATACAGGAAAAGCAATCCTTCCCACCAGTGTCATGCCTACAGACCTTGTATCTTTCAAGTTACCTGATTTCTGTGTAGGGACATAGGTAGAGCATCTCAGTTTGGGAATGAAACCTGAATTTACAGAGAAATGTGTGGACCAAGTAAATGGCCTTGTAACTGGGATAAGACATGCAATTGCTATCTGCTGACTAGTAATAAATTTGAGATTAATGCAAAGTGTTAATATTTTACATTGCTTACTTTTTTGGTCCTATTCGTTATTTCAGAAAAGAGGTGTGAAAAAATTAAAGCTGCATATACACCATAAACTGCATTTCTTGACTTCTGAGTGTGTGGTTGATTAACCTTAATACATATCTATATTAATGTTTCTGGATTAATTTCTCCTGATTTTTTAGAAGGAAATGACTAAATGGTGTTTGCCTAGATAATCTTAGATCTGTTCTCTTCAAATTAGTGATACGTTATTTTTCGTGGAATAAAAGTTGTGTATGTGATCTTTTTGCAAATATAGTTATTTTGACTGTAGAAATGTTGATAAAATATTAAACAAAAGCGTACATTTAAGTATGTAGGCTGATTCACTACTCAATAATATTTTTGTGTGATAATTGCAAATTTTGATTGTATTATATGACATGAATTTATGAGGTCTTTAACTGAATGGATGTATTCTGCTGCTAAAATATTTGCATTCTTGTTGAGATGCCGGGCCTGAAACCTGGTGTTCATGAGAACGGCTTAAAAAGTGTACCTTTATATTAGCCAGGTTAGCAACTGCTGTTTTGGAAACTCAGACCTCTTGTGCTTTTGACCCAGACCTGTTTTTTAAATTTATTTAAGTTTTTCTTTCCCCCTGAAAACTATATAAATTATGTAACCAAAATATTATAATTATTTGCATTACTTTAGTTTGTTTTGAAATATCAATTTTGTGAGTCTCAAACTAATGCAACATTCACCATTTTATTTTAAACTGACGTGTTTGTGCACAGAGTACTTTCAGAATCAACTTTGAGAATCTCTCTTATCTTTTGTGTCCAAGGTTGACAAGATAATCAGTTGCTAGTGCTCTAAACTTTTTTTAATTTCTCAATTTATTTTATTGTTTTTAATGTGATAAAATGTGTTACCTGTCTTATCAAATTAATTTAAAATCATTAAATACTTAGTAACAATTTTTTGAGGCAAAATTTTGCCTACAGTCAAAAATGCCTGTGTCTGTTTTGAATAGACACATAGGTGTTGGTAGCCAGCAATTAATGGAGTTACATGCTTGAAGGCCTATTTTCTGTGTATACAGAAATTGTTCTTAAATTATGTTTTTTAAAGGCTGGTTACAGGTGGGGAGAATATGATAGGGGGGACGTTGGCTTTCTCCTAAGTACTTTATCTGAACATGAAAATCCAATATTTAATGTTTATTTCATTAAGGTAATCTGACTTGTTGTGTAAGAAATTCTACTTGGAAGAAAGCATTTTCTTTCAGCTTGTGGCTAATGATATGGAGCAACAGAACACCAGGCTAAAGGAACAGAAGATGATAGGGAGTATAAGCATAGTGGAACGTGTTACTGGTACAGAATTACCTTCAGAAATGTCACCTGTTCTCACTATATTTCCCACAATTTCTTGTCATGAAAACTATGCTCTGAGAAGAGAAGGGCATTACTCTTGCAGGGTTTGAACAAATTTTCCTCTTGTATGGTTAGGATAAGGCTTTTGTGGATGTCGCTCACTGGCAGACAGATTAAAATCTTAAAATGAGGATTTACTGGTCAAAGCAGGTGAGTGTTCTTCTCTTTCAATGAAACTTGTAAAAGAATGGGTGAAGTTCAGGCAAAGATGCTGCATCAGCTAATAGTAATGCCATCCCAGATGGGTTATCAAACAGCTAGAAATGTCCACCAACAGGACAAATGAAGGATTTGGAGAGTCAACTACGTATAGAAAAACTGAGTGTTTACCATTGCAGGAAATATACTTTCATAGTTGTTTTTTATGTCCAAACATTACTCCTTGAGAGTCATCATATTTTATGAAAACTTTTATTAACATTTCCGAATGGCCTTACCCCCATTGTGTTTTTATCAGTCCCAAGAGCCATAACCTGTTTAAAATATTTTTTTATCTTTATAAACACAATAAAGTAAGCTGTCTTGCACATGGATTTGTAGATCTCATTAGAGATACTTTTTAAAAAGGTACTCCATCTCTTGGGAAGATAATGACAAGTAGTAATCTTGGCATGCAAAGTTTTCAGACAGGAGTGGTTTGTTAAAATAGATTGTTTAATCTTTTCAGCATTGTTTTGGAGTGGATGTACTTTTTAATTGCACTTTTACCAGCATTATAACTTGAATGAGGGAAAGACAAGGGCAACTGAAAACAAATGCAGTAGCAATATCAGTTAGATGGTATTCCAGGTGAAAACATAGCTAAAATATTTGCTTAAGATTTCAAGTGTTATCAAAGTCATGCAAGAAAAATGGCAGTTTTTAAACTCATTAAAGTTAACATTTGTCTGTATTGTAAATGAGGTATATTCCCTAGGGTAGTTAACAGCTTTGGTGGCACAAGATGGGGGTAATTTTTCAGATGTACTGTTTCCAATGGGCCAGTGTCCTAAGGCTTTGCTTTAAATGGCCTTTTTATGCAGTAGGATAATGGGCAGTTTGTGCATTGCTAAATCAGCCCTATTTTGTTAGGAATGTTACAGTCAGGGCACTTACAATTTGTCAGAGGAAATGCAGAACATCTCTACAGGAGTCTGTTTAAGAGGACATCATTTCTCGATAAGCTCTTGCTTAGGTCAACATGCAGCACTGCTCTTACACTATTCCCCTGTTGCTTCTGCCACACGGGAATGCTCTGATTTATTAGGATTGCACAAGTCATGTCCTCCGCCTGACTGAATCCACAACGTGGAAATTTTCTCTTCCCTCCCCCTTTTCAAAATGAAATGTAGAAGGTTACTTGAAAACCGTCTTAAAGTATTTCTAAGAGGATTGTTTCAATGTAAGGAAATACCCGTATGTTGTACAGCGTCTTTACTGTATATCTGCATGTTATAAATACATCAAGACCATTGTTGTTTTGGGAAGTGTGCTATTTAAGAGAATCCATGTTCTATTATCATACTACTGTAAAATGCCTGTGATGATGTGCAAAGGTAAAATGAGAAGATTGTGAACCCTAGTGAATGTGATACGAAACCATCCAGCAAGTAATGACATTATAGTTTTTAACCTGAGCATACAAAAACCAAACATCAACAAAAAGATGCAAAAGTCAAAGTGAGTTGCAGTGATGTGTACTACAAGTGTATATCCTGTCAACTTTTTAATTACATTTCAAATTGTACAGACATTTCTCCTATAATACTAGCTTAATGAACGATGATTTTTTAGTCAAATCTGCTGTAAAAACTACGTGCAATTCAGTGTTGTGTTCATTTCCCGTTTGATAAAGGTGCTAATACTCTGTCATTCAGACTGCTATTACTAAGAAATTTTTGGTTTGTTTCAGCATTGTGATATTTTAAACTCAATGCAGCCAAGGACATTTTTAATGAAAAGAAGAAAGTGATGAAAAGCCTTAGTAATTTTGTGTTTGATGCCAATTGTAATATGAGAAGTGCAGAAAATACTTTGAAGGGGTCAAAGCTATTCCTCTTTTTTTTTTTTTCTTTTCTTTTCTTCTGTAACACTGAATTTAGCTGTCTGCAGGCGTTTGAACCCAGAATATTCTACCTTCTCTGCAAAGAGATATAACATTAGAGTTTTTCTTAAAAGGCATCTTGGGTGACTGTGAGTAACCTTCACTGGAAATGAAGTAACTCCATTATTCTGATTCACATCTACTCATTCCTTACGGTTTCTTTTTCCCACTCTTTGAACTGCTGTTTAGCACTCTTGCTTCATCTCTGCCTTTCTCCCTGTCTGTCTTCCTGTGATGCTTAGGGGTAAGAAGGTTTATTTTTTAAAAATATATGAGGTAGAAGTTTGTGCAGTTTTCCTGGATTTGCATGAACCATACAAAGATCTTTCTTTGCAGCTCTTAATGGTTGGCTCTTCAAAGACTGGAATGATCAAATGAAGAAGGGGAGATGGTCCTGGAGTTGGTAATGAGGCAAAATAAAGTCAACACAATGGAAATACTGAAAAACAGGTGTTCATGTCACTTGTTCTCCCTATCTGCTGGCTATAAAGAAAGATTTCTGCAAGTGATGCCACTGCTGAACCTGGAAATCATGGAGGACATTAGTTACCCACAACAGGAGAGGCAATCTGTGAGCAATATGCCTGAGCAGGTAGCAGGGATGAGGAGGACAGGGCTGAGGAATGGAATGCTGCACCATGGGCTGTGTATTGAGTGGGTATTTCAAACCAAGTACTGTGCTGTGCAATGATTAACAGCAGAAGTACCTTCTGCTGGCACTGCAAAGTGGTGTGGCTGCACTTCAGTTTGATATATAGGTAGCTAAATCAGTATGATTAGACTGTGCAAATTAAATTGATGTAACATCATATAGGCATTGCCTGGAGAAGAAAGAATTTGATTTTCAGAAATGCTGGTTACTTGCAAAGTTCAGCTGCCTAAGGATTGCTTTGAAAAAATTGAGTCTGTGGTGTGGAGCCTTTGTTCAGTCAAAGACAAAGATAAAAATTTTAAGGTAAAGGACAAAGAAGGAATTTATAAGAAGCTATGAAAAGTAAAGACAAAAAAATTCTCAAAATAATATTTAGACTCAGACAAATTCTATGAAATGGAATAAAACCACAACATGACAGCTAATATCCAGAGTAAAATTCACTTTAATAAAGTTGTTTTTAGTATTTTTATGAAAGTGTTAAATGAATATTTAGGAAAGTGGTATTATCATAGGAAACTTGTCAGTTTGCAGTCATTACTTGACATTCAGTTATTTTCAGTTTACTGTCCAATACAAAATTATTCTGATAGACACCATTAATTTTCTAGAGTATTACAAAGTACACTATTTGCACTTCTTACTAAAAGCCTTAAAAGAAAGAACAAATACTTTCTTTCCCCCAGAAGTCAGCTCTCAAGGCTGCAGTTAGGGAACTATCATTTTTATATACCAACTCCTGTAAAATCTTAGATTCCATTAAAAATATCTCGTATTTTTGCCTATACTTTTGTAATGGAAATGTTTCAAATTCATATTACTCTTAGATCATAAAGGTAAAAGGAAAAGAGACTTTATTTAAATTTAATTAATGAATTGTTAACTCTGAAACCTAATGATGCCATTAAACTTACACAATCCTTTTTATGTAATATCTTATCCTTTTTGCTGAATCATCTAGGTACTTTAGTATCTGTTCTTTAATAATTCATTTCAGCCTTCCAGGAGCTGTGAAAGACAATGTCTTCCTTGCCTTCAGGAATGCAGTGAGACAAAAGCTTTTATTGAGACCTTTTTGGGATTCTCCATTTTACATGGCCAAGTAGAAAACCTCACTTTTCAGGACAATGCAAGCTGAAAATATACAGATTTCAGCAAAGAATAGCAGAATGTAGCTTCTATTTTATGCTTGTTTCATCTTTTGGGACTGTGTTTAACAAAGGTTGGTAATCTTACAGATTTACTATGACTTTCATTAACGAATATATTAGTAGCTCATAAAGAATCTTTCCTATGCCCAGGACACATTGAATGCAAACAAACAAGCAGTAGAAGTGCCGTTACTTTTGAGAGATGTCCTGAACTCCACCTGCTCTAAATACAAGTTGAAATCTGGCCTATTGCAAGAGTCCAGTCAGAGATACAAAGCAGCTCTTGGTCACTGAGCTCATCTGTGGAGCCTCTACAATATGTGCTCCATGATCAAACTTGCTGGATTGTAGAAAGCAAGTATAGAGAGCAGCTTTAAAAGATATCTTACAGTTATACACACACAGAGAGAAATAAAGGTCTGATCTGGTGAAAGGGGAGAGGCAACAATGGAGAACTGAGATTGATTTTTGAAAAGAACATGACACAACTGGGCTAATTATAAGAGCACATCACAGAATGATGGCAAGTGTTAATGCCTAAATCCTCCTTATTTAATTCCAAAGAAACAACCCATCTGTACAACTCAAGAAAGCCCCAAACAAATACAGAATGTATAAGGATTCTGCTTTAGCAAAAATAATAAGAAAAGGGATAGATGTGAAAAAGGGTTGAACTGAGTTGCAACAGCACTGGAAGAAAAGCTAAAGAAAGAAACAGATAAGCAGGAGGTGTCAGATCATTTGTGATTTGGTTGTACACTCCATGATGAGTAGCATAAACATTTTTTTTTAAAATTTTGTTTTTGATTGCATACCGCACAAAATATTCTCTTGAATTAATGAGGATATTTAGAATCAGGGTTGATGCTCAACCCAGGGTGAAGAGGGAGTGTTGTTCCCTTACTGTGCTCATCCTTTACCTTGTAGTCTCTGCATTGCTGATAGACAATTCTAAGAGCTGCCAGTAGTGTTGGTGACTTAACTGAGCTGTACGGGGTAGAAGAAATACAGTGATGTGCTGTTCTGCTGCCTTTTTACTCCTGACACACCCCATATGCTGAGATGGTGGGTGGCAGTAGGAGTGCTGGCACATTAGCAGCAGTGCATTCCCTGTGCCAGGGGAATAATCTGTTGGCTAGTTAAATCTTATTTCTAATTCATTTCTACTTCCTGAATAGCACTAAGAGGTGAGGTCTTCATGGAAAATTCAGCTCTTGGAGTGTGTGACTGTGCAGTCTATAGGACAGTATGAAGCTTGTGCCTTGAAGCTCTATTTTGAATATTGATTTTAATATGTTAAAAAAAACCAAACCAAACTCTAAACTGTCTAAAACTTGAGTGCATTAGTAATTCTTATGGAAATAATGCAATTGTTCTGCCTTTGTTAGGTTTTTGGGTACATATATACATTGGAACATTCACTATACCAGAAGATTCAAGTAGGCAAATCAAAGCAGAAACAAAAAAACTTCTTATTTTCTCTGTTAATAACATTGCTTGTTAAACAGAAGTTGGCATACAATCCCACTGTGAATTGCCAAGAAAAGATTGTTAATTTGGCATAAGCTTTGAATTGTTTCATTCAGTATCATATGAAAATAAGTAGAATTATATGTGTTTTTGTGATTTGTGTTGCTAGTGAAAAGGAAGACTTACATCACAAGGAGAATAGGTGTGCACCATCAGGGGGAGTTCATGTTCATCTGACAACTGCAGGACTTGGCAAACAAATACAGTAAACTTGGAGGCGAGCAGCAGAGAAAATATCCTGCAATGTTTTGCTGGAAGAAGCAAAATAGAGCAGAATCAATCATCTTTTCAATGAGAGTTTAAGGTGACTTGGGCCTTGCTCTTACCTGTGCAGAGGACTCGTATACCCTTCTTTACTATGTGTAGAAGACTTCTCTTCCAGCAGGTTGGTACAGTGCTCCTCTTTTATAACTAAGACCTCCATCTCCCGGGACTTACTGCCCTCTATAGAGTTACAGAGGATGCTGAAAAGGGAGTGGTCCTCATGGCTTTTGGGCAATCGTGATCTGCTCCTTATGCTTCCAACTGTATGTGATGGTTTTACTAGGTAGCCCAAGAAAGCTGCAAAACAGGGTGAAAAAAGGCCCTTGAACAACATAGTTATTACTTGACCTTTTTGCCTTGTAGTGCTGCAAGTATCCAGAGGTATTTGGTGTTACTTTTTTCCTCCTAAAAAGCTAAATTTGTGTTTCTTTTTATCTCTGTACCTATGGATGACATGGACCCCCACTGGCAACGGTTTCTGCTCAGTTCAGCTTAGATGTGTACAAAGATGGTTCTTTACACCTAGCTTTTATATGAGGGCTCAAATGGGAGTAATATCATGAAGTATGTGGGATAAAATCCTGATTCCAATGAATTCAGTTTAGTTTCCACTGTTGGTTTCATTTGGACCAGAAGTTTGCTGAAGATGGGATGTTTTTTGCAATGGATTCCTGGTGCCGAAGTCTCTTTCTTCACATCTGGAATAAGGCTATAGATAGCACAGCAATATAGCAGAATTCAAGGGACAGCAAAAATAAAAGCAATTTGACAGGATTAGGACAATGCAGTAGACCGTAGATTGGTAAGGTTGTCTAACACATTAGCTCCTCTTTGCTCCTCCCATAGCTCCTCTTTGCCAGAAGCCACTGCCATTTTGACAAGGGTAGCAGAAGGGAAAATGTTACTGCACCTAAATTATTTTTTAGTTCACTGTCAAACACGTTAGTTCGAAACTAAAAATCCTCCACTGGTAATGAAGTGGGGCAGCTGCAGAACAAATTTTTCTTTTGCACAAGTGTGACAACTTCTGGTGGGGAAGCAGGGAGGACAATTTGAAATGTTAATCTCCTAAACCACTCCAAAAGGATTTATTAAAGGATGTCGGTCAGAGCCAGGAAGTATAGTTGTAAGAGCTGTTATTTTGTACAAGGGGAAAATTCTGTTGGCGTAAGAATTGTTACTATTTTATTACGTATTTGAAAAGAAAGGATAGTGAAGTCTTGTCTTGGGTAAAGAGAAATCACGAGTTTGTACAAAAAGAGTTCTGCAGATACAAAGAAGTACTAAGTAGTTTTGATTAATATTGAAATCATTTTTGAAGGGGAAAAAGAAAAAGGAGGTAAAGCAAAGGAAGAAGGTATCTTTGAACCTAATTCTATGTATTGATGGCTAGGATGTTTTTGGTAGTTTCCTGCTGACTGGCATATGTAGTATCCAGGCTAGAAATAAAAAGTCAGACAATAGAATTGTTTTGGAGAGACTTCTACTTGCCTTTCTGCCCCTTAGTGGATTTGTGTGGATTTTGCTGAAATTCACTAAAGGCTTTGTTTTGTTCATTACCTTGTTCTGTGCTACACAGTGAGACACAGCGGTAAGTTATCAGACACAGGGACTGAAGGGGAAGATGAAGATAGCCTTCTTGTTCCATAAGAATTGGGAGGTGAAGCAACAAAGAAGACAGGAAGACTGATTCAGGAAGATAGCACAGTAGCTTACAACATGGAGGACAAGAGAGATCCTTAAAGGTAAAAGAACTGACAAAATTTCACAGCAGGCACTGGTGGGAGTTGAGAATCCAAGGGAAACATCATGCCATGTGAGAAACAAGCTTTCATTGATCACAACATGCCATGATGTTTCCATGATAGCGCTGTCTAGGAAACTATTAAAAGTGGTGAGAAGAGAATACAATATCTGACAACTTTTTATTTTGTTTTAAGAGGTACACATTAAAAATACATCTAACGTATGGGACACAAAGAATCTAAATAATGTCATTAAACTTCTGGTAGATGTGAATCTCCAGGGATGTTTACATATGCTTTTGAAGGAAACCGAAAAACATTAGATTTTGCAATTCCAGGATTAATGCATCATTTTATTTTGTTCTGTTTAAAGAAATCTATGCAGAATTATTAAGTTACTCAAAATAAGCCCAAAATAGAAGAGTGAGTTTTATAAACATTTTACATATTTGTGTTTAATTTGTTGAAAATAGTATAAAATCTGCTCACATTTGGCATCCCACATACAAATATTAGGAACGCAATCCCCTGATGCAGTATAATTTTTAACAGTATGATTTAACAGTCTTCCAAAGAGATATCATGCACACTTTTATTTTAGAATAAGAAACTTTGTTTTAGTATAGGAAAAATAATACGTATGCATGTGTTTGTACCTTATGAACTGAACTACCGTGTGTTAGTTTCTGTGCACATCTGCATTCACTGAAGAAGAAGAAAACAAGCCAAAGTCCCACCAACAGTATTTGATTTGGAAATACATTTCCATAGCAGGCACAAAAAATTAGGCTAGGAGATCACAGTGCGTAGAGGGTCTTTTACCTGTAAAATACAAACCTTCTATCTTCTAGCACAGGAGGGTTAAATGCAGAGCTTTTAAATTGAGAAAATATGCAGTTCATGTGGAAGGTTTGATAGCACTATATACCCACCAAAAGCTTAAATGTGCCTGACTGGTTTTATGGAAGACAGTAAATTAGTCTTTCGTTTACCTTTGACAGGTGAGAAGCAGTTCTTGCATGACCGGTGGCTATCACCATACATCCGCTACCACACAGGTGAGGCTTTCAGTTTCAAAATGATGACTGGTAAGAAAAACAAGATGTCTTTCTTGGTTATAAATTTAACTCTTCTATGATTAGTCTGGGCCAATTAGGACACCCCTGGGGTTCAAACTATGGCTCAAGTACAAGCTTGAAAGCCTGATTAGCTGAGGTCTCTCGATACTTGTTCTTGATAGTAAATGCTGGCACATATAGTATTGATTTTCATTTAGATATCTTAATGTTTCCAGACAATCCTAGCAGATGTGGGCTGAACTCAGATCTACGAGAGTGCTGGGCTGCAATCTGCAAGCATTTTTCTTGCCATTTTGTTTCATTTTTCCTAAACTTAACTGATTTGGAATCAGGAGATATAAATGAAAAATGCAGAGTTTGCCTATCAATCATGGCATGTACAAACATTGCTACTGCCCTTTTCTAACATCCTATTACCACTGGGTAGTTGGCTAGTCAAACAGGAATAAAAATTACACTGCAAACATCATAAGTTAGGCTTGATTTGTTGAGCAAGAAGCCTGACAATTCTGTAAGAGTTATATACCTCAGCCTCGCTGAAAATCAGCCTTGTTATGGCTCTGGTACGTCTATAAAGATTGTTCATTTCATATAAAACAGCTACCTGCACTGAAAGGCCTGAAAGGAAGAATGATGCTGGTTATAAATATAGAGGAAAATCTATTTGTCTGCCCCTTCGTGCTGTTAGCAAGTCACACGATGCAGCCCTTATGCTGTTCCTAGGCAGCAGGGGGAGTTTTCCATGGCCACCTTTTGCTTTCATCTTCTGGCCTGGACTGAAGCACATCATCTCTCTTTGTCATATGAGATAAAGCAATGAAGTGTGACCAGTGCCACTGCATTGCACTCTGCCCACCAGGAGCACGTTAATGATAATGAAAAACTATACTGCACCACATTTAAACTAAATGTGAGCGTAAGGCTGTCTGTCGGCAGACTGGTATAACAGTTAATGTCATAAAAGATAAATAGAAATTATTAGAATTGGCTTGGAAGGGATTTTTTATAGAGCAGGGTTGTATTCCTTTAAAGATACATTATCAGACTGTTAAATCTAATTTCAGACTACTGGGCAATTAAAATGATTAACATTCTTTACTCATATAGTTCGATTCATTAAAGTTTTAAACACCCTTTACACACTATTTATGTTGAAAATAGAGAAATAACATGTTAAAATGTCTTGGATCATTAATCATTCAAATTTGCTGTATAACTACTTTCTCAAAACCTTAGTACCACAGTGAATATTTACAAACCTCAGAGGCATTTTTGAAAGGATGAACAAAATCAAATTCTACCCACCTCTGCTATGTCCAAGAGACCTTTGGTAGTTCCCAGGCCCTTTGTGTTTGCAAGAAGAATCAGGCAGAAAATTCCTAAAAGATTGTTTTAACAGTTTTTCTACCCAGGGACTTGTACAAGTCTTAGCTGTCTTCACCTGGGGGCTTGCTCCCTCTTTGATATTTGAAGGTAACAGCATGGATGCTGTTACTGAAGCTAATAGGAACTCCAAGTGTAAAGTTTTGTGTACTGAAATGAAAATATACTCTGAGTCTGGCACTTAGTTTTCAAGTGTGTCAGATGGAATTTTGTATTATCTACTGACAAGCCAGTTTATTAGATGGATGCAAGAAGAGATCTTCAGGCTAGTAAATGCTGCCATTAGTTAGAGGTGAAACACCCACTTCCCTTCTGTGTTGGCATTTGTAACAACCTCTGAAGCACTGTGGGACAAGTCATGAAAGTCAGTATACAGTATGTGACAAGACAATTATAAACCATATAATAATGCTGGCCTTTTGAAAATATTAAGTCTATAGGATTTTTAGTGGTTTGAAACACTGTTGTTTTTCTTTATTTTTTTATTCCTGCACCTACTGAAAATGCCTGGGCCTCTTTGAAAGAAAGGCTGTAAATTACATTGAGCAGTTGGATATAATCTAGACTGTGGACCATATTCTGGGAAGCCAGATTATTGTGTTTCCCTGTCCCTGGAAGCAACGGTAGAACTTGTGGCCCACGAACTGCCTTGTATTGCACCAGGTAAGAAAGCTCAATATTTGCATGTCAGAAGTTCAAAGAAATACACAGGGCTGCCGGAATTATGCTGCCTGTGTCAATGAATGTCCTGTTTCTCAGATAGGCCCTGGGCTAGATATGCTGAACAAGTGTGGTCATTACTCTTTCTGTAGCACTATTAGTAAGAGGACAAGGTAATTATAATTAGCCTCTTTGAAATCACCCAGGGGCTCAGCTGATATGTCAAAAATGGAGATGGTATTAAACAAGAAGATGCAGCTATATTTTCCCATCTGGCAGCATAATCCTAGCACCAATACCATATTAAGTATGCTGGTGTCTTTCACTTTGAGAACATCAAGGAGTATTCAGAATCTCTCCTAGATGCCTATTTTCAGGAGCCATGCACTCCCTGAGTAGACAGTGAAGAAGTGGCTTCTTAATTTAGGTGTTCTGGATTAGGCCCAGTTATTTTACAGATTTACTAAAGAACACCGCCTCCTAATTTATTCACTTCAACAGGATGCCCAAATTCAGTTAGAGACAACTGCAGTAATCCTAGGATCATTAGTAAATGATATACTGATAACAAATGTGTGCCCAGTCAAGTGGCTTGTCTTCTAGTAAGATTTGACAGTATGAGAGGGTCAACTAGCTGTAGAGGATCCACACAACTGTTCTGGAAGAGACCATTTTTTACCTCTTTGATTTGCCAGTTTCTCCCTTCATTCCAATACTCATTCTCTGTGTAAGACTGTCTGACATAACGAGTGGCTCTCTATGCAGAATCAAACCATGCTATTTTACAGTACCATGTACTGTATCTGATGCAGTTCTAACTCTAGACAATAAAGGGAACTGTCAGCCTCTATCAGTGAGGAAGTTTCTAATGCTATTCCATCATTCATTTCAAGAGCAACACAAGCAGAGTCTTTCCCTTGAGAGACTGACAGCCGTTATCATCTCTGAGATACTATAAGCTTTTGCTGACTTTAGGGAACAGAAATCCCAGAGGTACTCCTGAATTTCATGTGAGTGTATGGTGCTCTTAGCCAGCCCACCAAATTGGCATACAGCTGCACTATACCACTGCAGAATAGGGGTGATAATTAACAGCTATTCAGATGAATATTAAGATCATACTACTTTCAAACAATTAATTTGCATAACTTTTTCCTACCCCAAATCCAGATGGAGGGAGGCAAGGAGAAAAAATAGTCCCTTTAACTTGAACTGAGATTACTGCTTGTCTTCTGGCTGCTGTCAGCTATGTCCTACATGTCTGTGTCTTATTCAGAAGCCTGGGACTTCAGCATATTCGTGATCTCTCTGGTGTCACTGTGGCAGTCATGACTGCTGTCTCCTCCTCCCAAACTTTTCTTGTAAATTTGGATGAAAGAAGTTGGGGTGAGGGAGAGAATCTAAAGGACTGAGAAGGGCTTCCCTATTTGTATTGGAGTAGGGGGAACAGGAAATACTCCTGTTGCATTCATTTTATACACCAGAAATTTATCCATCATTTTGATTTGTGACAGAGTGTTGGTCTTCAAGTTGACCTAGCTGTGTTTGGTCACATAGTATTAGTATTGATTCTGATGCCCCGAGTACCTTTGCCTAAGCCTAGCTTTTCTGGGGGTTATTGGACTTGTTTCCCCACGGGGCTGTGGATAAGTTCTACTCAGATGATCAGTCAGAAGAATGTACTGAGCTGAAAATATAAACCCAGAATACCAGAAAACCTCACAGATATCAGTGAAATACAGAATACAAAATCTAGTCCAGGTCTCTGCCTTTTCTATTTTGCTAATAATCAAAATTACATTACATGGGAATGACTTTTATTGTTGATATATCTGGAAATTATTTTTCCTTTGAGTTTTTTAGACTTCTTATACCTCCCATTGATTTTGATTATTTACCGTTTGACAAGGGGAACACAGCAGCCCATGCTGTGCGAAAGATCAGAGGTGCCTTCATTCCTCAAGGCTATTGCCTTCTTTAATTCTTCAGCGTAGGATCAGTGAACTGATTGCATTTTCTTCTATTTGACACTTCATATTTCACATTTCTTCATCAAACTATTGTAACATGCTCTCTTTTAGAGCAAGCTGCTCTGAGAATATAGCCTTTTTTGTCTTGGCCATTGTTATAACCCTTTGGTGACTTGTAACGGCAACTTTCAGCCACTGTCCTGTTTAATCATCTTTCAGTTAAACTGGATGGAGTTGAGTATCTTGTTAATCCACTTTCTGTGCTTTTCTTTTATTGGTGTTATAGGTATTTCATATTTAATCATCGAATGATGTGACTCGAGGGCAGTCGGTCTTTGATTTTTTTTTTTCTTCAACCAGGATAGTCTTACAGGCCTAAGGGGATATTTTTTAGCTGCAAACACTGTATGCCAAATCTGGAAGTACAAAGCACAGATCAAATATTTGCAAATACAAACAAATAAATGCACAATCTATTTGGGCACGTAGTTATGTGTGTGCATTTTTGACAAACAGCTCCTTGGACAGATATGTTTTACAATGGTGGGAAAGAAGCCAAAGGATATGAGTGTTTAGAGTCTTGCTACTTTTGAAGGGATCCATTTTCTATTAGAAAATAGTTATTATAAGTATCCAAAATAGAAAAACCAGAAGTTAGTTCTGTCAAACCTGACTTTAGGTCATGGTTTCAAATATTTTGATCAAATAGGCTTCTCCTTCCTTTTCTCTGTTATAAGATATTCTATATAATTTATATTTTCAGTGACTAATGTTTGTGCTGTGAGTCCCTGTAGATGAAAACTTGGGTGATGTTAGATCAAAGTCTCCAGTAATTTCATAATTTCTTTATGAAGAAATGCTTATTTTCAGCTGTAGTTGGCATCAGTCTAAATGAATCAGTAAAATGGGATGATCTCAGCTCATATAAATAATAGCAGCCTTCTCCTGTTAGAAATGCTTTTCTTCTGGAAAAGCCAGTTGTCCCACATTAATGCATTTCTAATCAAAAACACTAAGCCCCATATGGTATTTTTTAACACATTTGAGAACCCTGGTTAAGACAGAGTTCTAAATGTACTGGAAACCAAAGTTCATTGTTGTTCAACACTCAAGAGAATGTATAGAGTATAGCCTTGTATTTCTGCGTTATCCTGCTTATTAGTTTATAGTACTGGGTCTTATTCTCTTTTCCCCTCCACTTTCTCTGCTTTTTGTGCAATGGCCTTCATGTTACCATATTACAAGGTCTATCCTCTCTCTCCCTCTTAAACATAATGAACATCAGAAAAGGTCCCTGAGGCATAAACAAAAACCAAGAGGGGAACATCCCAGAATACTGGGGGATAGCGAGGAAGGAAGTCCACAATAGTTCAGCCTAACAAAATAACTAAAGCTTAAGATAGAGCTTACCTATAGAAATGCTGCTTGAAAAGAATTTGTTCATATTTTCTTGAAAAAAAAGAAATCTTGAGAAATACTTTTATCTTATAAGATATTTTTGTTTCTGTTTATTGTTCAAAACAATGACATCTACTTCCTCTGAGTCATCATTAGTTGATTTGCCAAAGTCTCATATCATGGTGTGTAAGCTAGAAAATAAACTGAATTATTAGAGTCAATATTGCATATTACCAAAAATTTCTTATGCTGTGGAGGTCCTTCAAAATCCAAGTGCATCAAGAAAACCCTACATTTAAGGTTTAACTCTGAATTTTTGCTAGTTTAAAGCAGATCTTTTAGCAGAAGTTGTGCTAGAATACACAATTAAAATAAAATAACGTGGTCTTTTCTAAAATTTACTATTTTTCATCACAGAATCATATAAGAATGTAGATTGGAAGGTCAGCTAGTCTAACCACCTGCCAAAGTGGGTCCAACTATGTGAGGTTGCTCCGCACCATGTCCAGTTCAGTTTTACGTATCTTTAAGGATAGACATTGCACAGCCTCGCTGGGTCCTTGTTTCAGTATTTGACCACACTGTTGTTAAGTAAGTAAATAAATAATCTAATAAAATTTTCCCATGGTGCAACTTGTGTGGCAGGTATGTGGAAGCCTGAGGGTAGACTTCCGAAGTGAAAGCAAAGTCAAAAATGCTCCGTACCTCGAATCCCTCTTTGTCACTAAATCTCTTGTGGGTCCACTGATCAAAGTGCACATTTTCTTTAGCCTTCCTCTTGTTGCTATTGTACTTAAGGAAACCCTTCCTGTTCTTTCTAACATCCCCCACTAGTTTTAGTTTGACTTTCCTAATTCCATCCCTACATCCCATGCAATGTCTGCATGGTAGCCTGTTCCCACTCTCACCTTCTGTGTGTATCCTTTCCTTATCAGCAGAAGTTCCTTATTCATTCATGCTGGCCTTCAGATGCACTTTCTCAGATTCCTGCATGTTGGAATGGACTGCTCTGGGCTTTGAGGAGGTTTTATGTGACAAAAAAATTTCAAGGGCGGGGAGGGGGGGAGGGCGAGGAAATAAATATTTTAGTTTCCACTTCTGGCCTGGCAATTACAAGGTAAGCAAATATATTTCTGTGTATATGTTAGGAAGCAAAACTGCCCTTAATGGCAAATTTGGCAACAGAAGAACGAATGAAAGGGAATGGGGTGTGGTAATGAAAGGGTTTAATTTCAGCATGCAAAATTCAGAGCTTGAGGAAAACTGAGATAAAATTATTGAACTCTTTGTTGAGGACCTATAGTTCAACTATTCTTCCTAGCAGAAACAGGCCACAGAGTGATTTTCTAACTGACAAACAGTTCTGTGTTACTTCTTTATATTGAACATCTTTTCTTCAGAATTTTTACATTTATTTTTAATCAGAAGATTATAAGGCAAAATTAATCACTGGCCACTACACGCTGCTTTTTGACAGAACTGTATCCATTTAGGTGGAGGATAGATCTTACCCTCTTTCTGGGTAAGCTCTGAACAACTTTTAAATGGTCTAAAACATGCAGGATAGAAAAAGATCTTATCAGAGGCACACTTAGAAAGAAGTACCTATCTGAAATTATTGTTCAGCACACCTGGAGTCTCTTTCAACTCATGTGAGGCTATTTCCTGCAGTGTCAGCACCAAATGGTTATTCCAGGAAGGTAACAGAAGCTAGAAATTTAGTTAGAACGTGTTCACATGCAGAAGGAAAACCAAGCATGCCAATGCTCTTCCTCTAGTTAACTTAAATTGCCCCTCTGACCCTGCAGCGCTTTTCACTGATGTACTGCTGTAACATTACTCGAATGACATTTTGTCATTTACTGAATGTTAACCTGCAAAAATGCTATCTTTGCTCCTTTACTTTGAGACAGGATGACATGCACTGCATCCCCCAGTTGTTGGGGGGTAATTTTATGCTCCTTTCCTGACAGACAGGATTCCAATAGCACCATATGTCAAAACTCCAACCAATTCCAGTCATGTACCCACACCGTCCAGCTGTCACAGCTATAATTATTGAAACTAAAGCCCAGAGAAGTTTGTGGTTTTGGAAATGCTCTAGTCTCCTTAGATCTTTACTACTGATGTTATAGCTGATTAGGACCCTGCCAGCCTTCTGTTGGTCTCTTGAAAACTGCTGTAATTCTCATTCATCATGGAAGCTAACCAGCTGCTCCAGAGCCATCCTCTCAAATGTGTTGCTCGATGTTATACTTTGCTGTTGTCCTGACCTTGATACTTTGGATGTTCAAACAAAGGCTACTTATTATGTTGGTGTTGGTACAAAAGGATCCAGTTAACTACATTCTGCACAGAAAAATTAAAACATTTTTAGGTAGGTACCTGGTGTCATTGTGAAGACTGCTACTAATCTGCACTCATTTCTCAGTCATCCTGCTGCATTTTCATGACCATTTCAGGCAAGACAGTGAGAAGCAGCGAACTCCTGGAATGCTCTTTTGTCAGGCTGACACTGAGCTTTTGGCAGGAACGTCTGTCTTGTCTCTTAGCAGAGACGGAAGTGACTCCTGTAATCAGAGTTTTGAGCCTTTACATCTACTTTTGTCACTTTTAACATCTTTTGATTCTCTTTGAAACTTTGGTCCAAGTAGAGAGTTCAGCTATTGGCTTTTTTTATTAAAATCTTAAAGCTGAAAGTTTTATGATCTTGAGGTGTTTAGAAGTTTGTCCTTTCTGACAGCCTTTGCATTCATATCCATTGCAGTGCTAGATACCTGTAGGACATAAAGCAGCACATTTTTAGATTGCATTTTCACACTATAGTCTTTTTTGTCTCCAGGAACCAGCCCCTCTTGTACCTATTGCAGTAGCTTCAGTGACAGTGTTAGTTATGCTTTTCTGGTTTGTTCATTCACTTAGGAGGCATTTTTTTATTCTAAATATATGAAAGCTTTTAAATTTAAATAAAACCCATGAAATTTAGATGGCTTATATTTTGATCAAATAACATCTTGTAATCTAGTGCCCAGACTCCAATATACTGATCTCTTTTGAGATGCTTGGTAAGAAAATGTCAATACATTTAAAGAAGAAATGTTTTATGGATGAGGAGAGATTTTAAAGTGTGAAAAGCAGTGCTGAGTTGGAATTCCTAGACTGGAACAACTGACTAATTTGATGAAGAAAATGAAAGAGGGAAATTTGTTAAACATGTTTTTAGCAATTGTCTTTTAATAATGAAGAAAAGATTTCAACAAAAAAATCATCAAAAAAGGTGGAATTTGATGTTGCTGGTAAGAAGGCTCAGAATGACTTGGAATATTGGAAGAAAATCAAGAGTGTGTTCATGCAGATCACTGGCTCCCATTTATAGGTAACAAGGATGATGTAGATTTAAAAGGCAGACCAGATTTTTCTGACTACACGTAAGAAATTATCTCAAGCAGAAAACAAACTGTCTCTAATTTATGGTAATTCATAGTTTTAAGATACTTTTTAATGATTGTGAAAGAATTAAGAGATTTGGTCTAGTGGACCCTAAGGTTCTCATGGTTTTCCAAATCTCTGGGTGCGGGATCTTGTATTTTCTCACTAGCTAACTCTTGGTGGAAACCTGAAGTCAACAGCTTCTGGACAACTGATTGCACCCGACACCACTTTGGGACTCTTGGTAGTCCTCTTCAAAGTGAGCTGCATTAATAGGTGAAATGTGACTGTTCAGTAGGAGACTGAAGGAGAATAAAAAGGGAGTCATCAGTCAAAGAGCTCAATGCAACTGAATGACCCAAGATATGGAAAGAAAGTAAACAGAGGGAGAAACAACTGGAGAAGCAATCACCATAAAAGCAGCAGAGGGCTGTGTAAAGAGAAACACAACACATGAATTGTATCACAAATAAGAGAGCTGAGTGAGACATTTGAGCTGGTTATGTCAGCAGTGAATGACAAGCCTGAGCAAATGGTTTAGGACAGCGAGCAAGAATAGTGATGGAAAGAATATCTGAAGTGCTGTACAATGTGGGGTACAAAATAGACGAAACAGTTTTTTAGAAGCTTCCCACTAAAACAGAGAGAACACATGTTGGAATTCTGAGACATAGAAAAAACGTAGTAAAAAACTTGAAAGATAAAGGTGAAAGCATAGGTGTGGGGCTCTGGCTAGCATGCAATGAACATTGTGTGAAATACAACCTGTTCAGAACAAGAAGACTTACAAAAACCACCGAAAACTGGATGAGTAGGGGAAAGTGAAGAGAATACAGATCTGCTTCAGAAAATAATAAGAAATACTTACAGAATGTATGAGGAAGACACAGCAGATTTTTATGTGATATTTGTAGTAAGACAGAAATTGCTGTAGATACAGTATAACTGAATCTACCAAAATCTTTCATAGCCTTGAAAATAGGTTTAGCAAGCTATCTGGCAGAAATGCCATATTTTGGGAACTTATGGCCACCAAAACCCTTAATTTAACTAACAGAAAACATTTACAGGAAGTTATAAATTGCAATTAGAGAAGAAGCCATTAGAATGGATTTCCATGATCACGGGAGTGGGACAAGCCAGGTTGCTGTTACCGCCTTTGTTCAGTTTAGGATTAGTTTTGAATTAAAAGATGAAGGGAGAGGGGTAAGAATCACATTGTGTGAGAAAACAATGAAAAAACTTAGCTTCTCAGAGGATATTAATCTTATGGCTTCATTAAAGAACCATCAGAGTTTCCTTAGAGAAACTAAGACCAATAAGCAGAAATTCAGACTGAGTTTCAGCATAGAGAGATAAAGAATGAAGTTTGAGACAACTTTAAATGGTCTGTTAAAAGACAGTTTGAGAAATTTCAGATAACTGTTCTTTTGCCGTTGCCTCTTGTGTGATAATAGTGGTATTTCTTCTTACCAAACTGAGGGTCTTGCTTCAATATAAACTTTTCAAAAAGAGAATGTGTGGGAAGTAGCACCCTGGAAAGCTATATGTGGAGCTTTCGTACTTAATCTAATGGACCTAAGTATTTCTTAAGCAATCTGGAGAGGCCAGCTTAGTTGAGAGTGCTCTTACAACTGATGGCTAAGATACTGCTACTAATTCATAACAAGTTTGAATGCAGTTGTATTTGTTTGAATGTTCTCAATGATGTAGACATCAAGTCCTTTTCCCTCTTGTTATATCTAACAAATATTTGGGAAATTTCTAAAACCCTTAGATCTATGTAAATGATAGTCAAGTGCCCACTTTGTGTCTAATGTGTGTAATCTGGGAGACTGGTATTTTAATGTTTTGATTTAAATGAAAGTTGGAAACAACTGTAAAAAGGGCTTTGGTTGATTATATGTAACTTATCGTTCTGGAATATCGTGGTTGGAGATCACGTAGAACATGTTTAATTCTCTGTTGTTATATAGTATTGCCAAAACAAACACAAATTTTATAGAGCAATACTATACACAGCAGCAGGAATGCTGCAAAAAAGTTCAAATAGGGAGCTCACTGGCCTAGTAAGTACTATGTTGATTTGGATAGGGAACCTTTTCTTGCATGCAAGAAAAAAATGAAAGTGATTTCTCTGATGTATTGATTTATTGTACTTATGCTGAGGCAAAGAAAGTACCCAGCTCTCCTAGGGAGCAGTAGAATTATGCTTGTTTAACAAAGATTTTATTTAAGCATTTTTAATAGCTAAAAAAAAAAATCTATCGTATGAAAATTTTTAATTTTCACTTTTAGACTGTTAAATTAGCATGTAAAGAAAACCTTGGTCTTACCAGATAATGTAAAATTATTCAAAGACAACAATACTTTTATAAACTTTTAATAAAGTTTTAAAAGAATGTAGGAACAGTCATACAATTACAAGGATGGATTGATACCCATCTGCTTTGTTAGGAAGAATTGTTAATATAGTCCAAATTCATAATTATCTTAATGTTGATATAGTTGCAGTTTTGTATTTTTTTAAATAATAGCATGTAATAGGGGATAAAAAAACTCCAAGAGCCAAGAAAATAATAGTTGTTCAGAAAATGTTACCACTTTTTTTTTTTTTTATTAACTGACAGTGCAGTACAGAAGTCTGCTAGGCAGAAGCATGCCAAACTTATTTTTATCATTATTGCTATTATTACTGTTTATTACAATAATGTACTTTAAATTTACAGTCTTGAGCCATCATTGGTATATAAGTCTATATGTGTAGCTATACATACCTAATTATTTGTGGAAGGTATTCGTATTGTAAATACAGCTTATCTTTGTTATGAGAGTGGCATTAATAACACAATTTCATAAATGCCAACATATAGTGCGATAATTTCAAGACTCTCTGAAAATATGTTGTATTGTAGCTAAAGATGTTCACAAATGCATGTTGTGTGTGTGGATGGGGAGGGGGAGGAGGGCTGTTTTGTGCTTAGAATGCTTTCTGATGCATAAATATTAGCATTAAATAATTCTGAATACCTTGTTTCCTAAAAAGATTAGTAGCTCTTCTCTATGTGATAAATTGTGTAAGAGTTATTGTTCACACCAGTCTTCATACTGTATTATTCTGTGTAGCTTTAAATAACCAAGTCCAAATTATGCTCAGCAAGCTGTTGGGAAAGCTTGGAGGAATCTCAGAGCTGAAGGGCCAGTTTGTGCCCTGACTTACATCCTGTGCAAATGCACTGACTTCGTGCTGGCTATAAAGGATATAAGGCGGTAAAGGATTTAATCTGTAGCTTTTTTTTTTTTTATTAGCTTGGTTCTATTTTTTTTTCTATTTTTTATTTACTTATGGGTCCATCCTAACATAGAGGAACATTGTGCTAGTTTGTAGATAGCAGCATTTGTCCCTCTTTTACTTGGCATCTCATTATAACATAAAACTCTTCTTAAAAAAAAATAAAATCTACATGCTTGTTAACAAGAACTCCAATTTATATTGGATCGCATTTGGAATCACAAACTTTTCACTTGTAAATATTGCACAACAATGTATATCCTTTGTGTAAAATATACTTGTTACATCATTGTGGCCATATATTTGTTTCCTTAAAACGGTAATACCAGTTCTTTTTTTGTGCATCTGGATTGTCTCATCTCAATGAGACTTTTTGCAGTCCATGTTGCTCTGATTTCAGAAGAGATCCCACTTGCTATTCTCCGTGTAAAATTATAGGCATTGGGGAGACAGGCTGCATAAATGCGGCTTCACCAAACTTGGTTTGAATAACCAAAGATCCAGCCAGCTATTGCAATATGAAGTATCAGTGTATCATTTTGTCTGATTTTATATTTCTCCCTCTCTTCTCATTGTCTAGGAGTGACTTCTTTATGCTAGACAATAGAGACACTGAAATAAGGGTTCTTTGGAAATACCGGAGTCATCTCACTATACTCTCGTATTTTCATCTGATTTTGTTCCCTGATGACTTTTGCAGCAAGAAAACCTCAACTTCTGAGTATTGCTAAGTGATTGGCAGAAAGTGACACAAGCAAAGACATTTGGGCATAGACCTAGTATTAATTCAAGCTGTGCAAATAATTTAACAGACCAAGTGAAAGAGGTGAACTGAGTGGTTTCCACTGAGTTTAAAGACAAGGTGAAGAATTCCACTTTTCTTAATGACCTTAGGAAAAAAAAGTATCTTGTAAGACTATCCATGTTACAGTAATTAGACCTAAGTCTGTTTAATAAGGAGAGTGTAAGGCCAGATACTTCATTTGCCTTTTTTGCTGTCCCACTGTATACCTTGTGTATCTTTACTGATCAGGTAGTCCCACTGAAATAGGTGGGGCTATTGTTTTGGCACATGGTGGTTCATCATGTGGGATTGGACTTTGTGAATAGGTCCTCCTGAATTCCTCTTTTATTGGTCTGCTTTCTGTACTGCCAAATGCTGACAATCCACCTCACCGTTGATTAATATAAGGAAAATACTAATAATTTCAATGGGAAAACCAAACCCACATAATACGTGATTGCTGTCTAGTCCACAGAGCCTCTCATTGTTCTTTTCAGGGACAAGGATGATCACCCCTACTCAATTGCTAAGCTAGAAAAACAAATGTTAGCTGACTGGATAGAAGAGAGTGAATCAAGTTATGCTACTATTCAATGCTCGCTGCAGTTTGTTTTCTTAACAGTTCAATTTGGCAATAATTGAATTGGAGAAGCTGGTTTAGAGTGACACGAATCAGAAAATAAATGCAATTTTTTGGTGATTAATGAAATAACTGGCTTAGAAAACCTTGTTGGCTTTAACCATTCCCTTCAGGGTTCTTGTGTAAGCCTAGTTTAGCTTTTCTGCCATTTTGTGTTTTCTGGGCATTCAGTCACAAGTTTGGATATCAGAGATTTTGGCAAAATTATAACCATTTGAAATGTTCACTTAAGCTGCAAATACAATGAGTCAAATTAGTAGATATCATAGACTAATGAGAAAAATTTATGCGGATCAAACATAGCTATGTTAACATCTGCAAGCTGCCTACGACATATAGTCTTTCACCAAAGTGATTGAAAAATATTGTAATCTCCTCTTGAAATCCAATTCAAATTATAATGTGCAAAAATGCTTCAAAAAGGACAGTAACCTTTGTTAGTCACATTATAGAAAAGTAGTTGGTGAAAACAAGAGCTTTGTGCTTTCAAATCAGGTTCTCTTTTCACCACTGTAATAGAATTTCCAATGCACTTCCACGGAAAAGGAAAAGACTGTATTCGTATCCTTCATGTCCACCAAAATGTGAAGTTTGTCTCCTAGGATTCCTCCTTAAGTGGCCTTTAGAAATTTTAGCATAACCTTGCCCTATCTCCCACCCTAGTTGTTCTCTCATGGCTTTTACTACTCCAAACTAAGTTTTCTGTCTTTTCAAGAAGTTAGAGAAGGTGTCAGTGAGAACTCCCACTGAGACTTTCTTCAGGTACAAGAAAGTTTAAGCCTTGTGTAGGAAAGCCATTATAAAAGGAAGGAGGGTTGAAAACTTCAATTTGTCCCAGTTCCATGGCACCATTAATAAGTGCCTTGGTTTTCTGTTTCCTTATAGAAAGTTTTGGAAAGTTACTCCTGTGCAAGCATAATTTTTGAAAGATCCTTTAAGGAAGCTATTAAGTCTGCTGGCATATGGAGAATTTATAATTTCTGCAAGTGTTATATAGGAGAGACCCTCTCATGTGAGCATATGATGCATTTAACTCATGTTATGGAATCTGCCTCTGTATCTGGCAATGATTTCAAATTTCCTGAAGTCTCTGTTTAAACTATAACAGAACTCCCAAGCACAAACTGCTAAAGTTATGGTATGTTATGCTTAGGTAAAAATATTAACAGAATATTTTAATTGTTTAGGCAGAACAGACATAAAGCAAAGATGTGTACATTTTCAAAAGTAGTCTTAGCATTTACTTTTGTATTCATACTGATGCTCAATCACTCCCTTTCTTCCCTATCTTCCAGAAGACATTGTCTGATGTGTTTCTAAAATGCACTTGGTCTCATGAAGATAACGGACACTGATTCTGATGGCCAAAATTTTTAATTATTAATTATTTTTTTACTAATAATTGCCAATTGCATGAGAAACTGTGGCTTTTCTCCCCTCCCAGAAGCCCCCCTTTCTTATGAAAATCAATTTATTTCGTATGATGGTTTTCACAAAGAATTGTAATCCTCCCAGTTGACCATCTCACCTCTGACCAGATATCCCACTTGCACCTCTCTTAAAATAGGTGGTTATGAAGTGTTTTGCTCTTTTCCTTTTGGAGTATGAAAAGAATATCCTGTATGTGGGTGTTATGGGTGGTTCTTGCACAGGTAAAAGTGTAACACTGATGACTGGTGAAACTAAGGAAGGTTTTTTGTAGTGCTAATACATGTGTATCTAAATCACATACTTCCAGCAATGTAGTTTCTTTGTAAGCTAATATATGTGGTTAGAGTTTGTTTTGCTGGAACTTAACAGTTATCAGCTGGAATAAGTTCACAAAGGCCTGTGTTACCTGCTTCTATAGGTAGTTTGGTGGTCAGTCATCTGACTCGGAGAGTTTTGACTGCTTATGCTCTCGTTCTCTCCAATACTGTTTAACTCTTCTACAGGTCTATAGCAAGTTCTACTAAGACATGAAGATAAATGAGCGTTTTTTCCCTAAAAATCCAATGCATCTAAAATATTAGGGCATTGCTGTTAAAGAGTGTTTACTATGTTGCCCCCTAAAGAAGCTTCATTTTAATTTGTCTGAATTAATTAAATGCTAAAAGCAGCTCAAATAGTGTGTTTTCTGTCAGAGAGCACAGCCACTTATGTAGGTCTACTACTGAAGCTGGCAGGGGCTTGAATTATTTCTGTAAAAGTTTTTATATGTTCTATAAGTTTATATAAATTTCCTTTCAAAGTTGGGGCTTGTATGCCAAGCTTTAAAATGAGAAAGTAAATTTTTATAGCCCTGTTATAATGGAAAACTTAACCTTAATTATTGTCACATGAATGACTTAAAATAGGAAAAATTAAGCAAATAATGGAATTATAAAATTATATTTTATTCTAGTAAGTCTTTAGAAAGCCAACATTATAGCTTAAAATAATGCAGCAAATAAAGATGTTTACAATTAGTTATGTTGATTCTTTGCCACCTTTCTTTCTCCTCCTGTGAAAAAACCCAAACCCACAAAACCCCACAAAACACTGTTTAAGGTGAAAGCTGTTTCTATCATATTATTTTTTCCAAGACAAACACCCAGTGCCTAGTGCTTTATCCTTGAAAATTAAAATAAAATATTTTCATGTAATCAGTAAATTTCATTATGAAACTTTACAGCAGCTATATTAAACGATAAGAATAACTACTATTTTGAAATTCTGAACATCTTATAATTAGACCAGCCTTTAAGAAATACTCAGAGTTAAGGCACATTAGAATGTATTCCACAACATGGAGACAGCTCTGACAAAGAAACATTATTCTTAGATTTACAATTAATTACCCTTATGTCTATACCTTGCATTCAATTTGCATATCTTAAAAGTGCTGTAAATTTCGTAGCACTCCCTTGTTATTTAAGATCATTCCGCTTTAGTAAAAGTTTCTACAGTGATAACTTTCTCTTGATTATGTAGTTGTGAGGTCAATAAATCTGGCTTTACTTTGCTCTACAATGTTATAATTTTTCTTTTTTTGTGTGTTTTTCATTATTTTGCTCCTTGTTCCTCCTGCCCTCTCATTTATAATCCCCCGAAGAACCAGTAGATAGAGAAGTCTGGCTAGAAGACGAAGTGAGTGGTCAGATTCTCAGATGTTATCTTTTTCCCAGAACGCACTGGTACTGGGTGTCTGACATGTTCTATACATCTTTCTAGTGTCAACCTCATTAAACAAATACAACTTGATGTATAGCTCTCAAGAAATGAAATTTCATGCAATGAATTTGCTCTATTCCAGCCTGTGTTCTTCCCTTTTCTCCCTCTCTTTTCTACTTCAGGAGTAATTTTGTATAATCTTGCTTTCTAGCATAAGTTTACATGGTGACCATTCATAATTTTGTACCCTGGAAAAAGTGTTTTTCTGGTATTTAAAGAAATATCCCTGTTTAAGTTCACAACTGGATGTTTCCTACTTTCTAAACAAGGAATCATTACCACTGGATAAGATGTGATATACCATTCAGAATGTGCTTCAGTATGTTTACTTTGGTCAGATATGTATGTGGATTTTCTCTAAATATTAGACATATCTGTTGCAACAAGCTTGTTGTAAATTTCATAGTCTTCTATGGGTAATTATGTATAAATGTGCTAGAACTGTGTTTTATGGTCTAATTCAAGGTTAACACAATATCCTGTAAGCCAGAAGGACATTGAACACTTTGCCAGAATAGTAAATATTACTCTCATCCTTTCTTTTCCCTTTTTTTTCCCTTCAGCTTAAAAGAATTTTTAAAAGAAATATATTTTCGAACTAAAATAAACCTTCTTTAATAAGACTATATATTATTTACAGAAAAATGCCACTAAACTCAATTAGTACTGGTCTCACCACTGGGTAGAATTGAAGTTGTTGAATGTTTTTTAATGTACTTCATTGAAGTCATTTACTGAATCTGGGGCAATATTCTATTTTTAATCAAGTTTAAAAGTATAATGTTTGAGAAAACAGCAACACACCATATAGATTTTTGTAGATGCACTGCTGTAAAAAATACGTAGGCAAATGCATAAAGTTTATGCCCATCATCTTCCTTTTACTAAGAAAAATTGTTTGAATGTTGTTTTAAACAGGTAATTCCTTATTTCTACCCCTCTGTATTATTAATTGGTAGCTTATTAGAGTTATTTTAAAAGTTATTATTACAGTCTTTTTAATTTAATATTTTATGATATAACACTACTATTTAAAACGAGTGTGCTGGATAACAGCAGCCATCCAAAACATTGTCTGTTGCTCAGAAACAGAAAAAATAAAATAATGGAAAGCAGAGCTATTGTATTAAATTAATGACTAGCTATACTTCATACATTAAACAAAAACTCAGAATAGGGTACTTTTAAATGCTTTCTTATTGAGCGATCCAATCATTGTGAACTTTGAAGCTGAAGATATATGTTTTTAAAATGAAAGAATCTGTTTTTTTTCCCTTGGGACATGATGTTGAAGTTATGGGTAAAAACAAGGTTCGAGATTTAACAAATATATTCATCTCTGCTTCTGAATTTCTCTCAGGCCTTTTAATACATAAATAGTTTTGAAGATCTAAACTACATTTATCCTGATTTTTATGGGCCTGATATAAGCAAGTGTGGGATATGGCATTGTTCTATTTGATTATAATATAATGTTTCTATTAAAATGATTTTTAAGAACCTTCCCAAAATTCCAATAACACTATTTCAAGGAATATAACATGGTAGTGGAGATTAGCTAGCCCTAGAATACCTTGGCAAAAGTGTTCAAGTAGCAAGAGTTTTTCTAGTCTTATGTCCTATATACATCTGTTAAATTACTCAGAGATCTCATTAAATAAAGCTAATGTACTTGTAAAACAGTAGGGAGAGACAGTATATCATTGTAACTGTTAGAAAGAGCCATTCTGGCAAGGAGGGAGCCAAGAAGGCTAGGTGTATGCTGGTCAGTGTAGATGTTTCTAGGCCATAAATCTTGGCCCTTTCCTGCCTAGTTATTGTGTATTTCTTTAGGTGAGAGATTGATTGTAGCAATGGAAGATGAATTTGCCCATAGACCATTTCTTTTTTTTTTTCCTCTTTATACTCCTGATGCCTCGCCAAGGTGATAATGCTTTTTTTCCTGCAATCATTTGTTTCAGATTAAAAGCATGAAACTGCATGGAGAAACACAAGAAAGCTTGTCTCTGCGGTCAGGCGAAGATGAGGGCATGAAGATGTATAACTGTCCCAGGTGGGAGAAGAGTACAGTTTACCCCCTCAGGATTTGTAACAGGTTTGTCTGAAGGAGAATGAAATAGGGTAAAATTTGAGAAATAACCCCAGCATTTTTTTGTTGTGCATTTTGAACATGGTATTTTAATTTTTTAAGTATTGCTGAGTTGTGCAACAGTGCTACTAAAATATTCCTTACCTGTCTGTTTACTGCTGAGCAAATCACATAAGAACTGCACCCTTCCATGTTTCGTGTGGTGTGTCATCCCCCCGACCCCCACCACTCGCCCTGCCATTTGTACTACGTAGTGAACATGGAGGGGAGTACTTTTCATGAATATATATAGATGCTGAATTTATAAGGATCAATATAGTCACAAATGTTGTACAACATGTCAGGATATCATAAAAAGCAGGCAGTTCTATATAAAATACTAGCTTAATCTTGGAGATTTTAAAGCCTCATTAAAATGTGGATAAAGTCCATATATGGAATAGCAGCATTCAAAAGGTTGAAGTTGTATATCTGTGGTGCAGAAATTTTAACCATTACATTTGAATGTCAGTCGACTCATTTGATCACAGATGATATTAACATGTAAAAAGTTAAGATGACGAGATGCATTGTATATATCATATAACCTAATAGGATTTGTTGTTTAAGGTTTGGGGATTGTGATGAATAACCTTGGCCCTTAATTTGTGAAATCTGTGATTCTAAATATGAGCATCTCATAGCAATCAAATTTTACATTACAGGACTTCAAGGCAAACTTTATAACTTCTGCTAAGAAAAGGCCTCACTGTTTAATTGAGCAGAATGATTTGGTAGCCTTTGGGCAGAAAGATTGGACAGTGGCCTTTCCCTGTGCTGAAGGGGTAATGAGAGAGCATGGCTGTGGCTGGGATGGCAACCTGGTTAGAACAGAATAGGCACTTTTGAAAAAAAAAAAAAGGACATGTTTATAGCTGCTAGCAACTTTAACACTGAAAATTGCAAATATTCAGGTTCTTGCATGTTTATGTAATATACCTGTTCTAGCTTTGTAGATAATTTCTTTTTTACTAAAAGGTAGTATTTGATCCCACTTGAATTGTTGTTTGCCAGATTTGCAGTAATCTGATAGTATATTGTACGCATCTGCATAGCAAAGTTATCTAGTAGTAACAAATATGACGATTCAAAGTGTTTTTTCATGGAGAAACTTTGAAAGTCAAGCAGATACTTTTATCTTGACCTTTCTGCAACGCTGCCCCATATTCACTAGTTGTCAGCACATGTTTGTCTGGAGTCATTCGTCACTGCCATCCGTCACTCCTCTGCCATTCCCATCAGTCCCATTATCTGGGATCAGGAGAGAGCTGAGGATGTAGCCTGAAGGATCATTAAACCTTAGCTTCCAGGTACTGCAGGTAGTCCAGGTGGTCTGTTGTTATTTATAATAAAGAAACAACACAGCAGAACTGCCTGGCAGTGGCCCATGAGGCCTAGAGAAAGGACGGGCTGAGGGATGTCATCACTGAAGGACAGCTAAAAGTGGACTTTCTTTCTCCCACACTGTAAGCAGAGAGGATTTATTGAACATCTGTTCAGTACATGGCTGGGAAGATTGATTAATTTAATTGCTCACACTTTGCTTAAGTAACATTTGAATACTTAATGTCAGGTTTGAAGGATATTATAACATTTACTCGCACACCTTTTTAAAGAGGCAGAGTTTCTCATTGCTTTTTGTGTCTTTCAAGGAAGTTGAAATGCATCCTGAAATCTAGTTTGCCCAGAGGTCCAGGAAAACTGGAGGAAGTAGGAAAAGCTGCTTCCTCTCATAAAAGCAACTAGTTATTCTTTGTTTTTTGCTCATCGTGATAAATCATTAATGTCATGAGTTTGGATCATCCTCACTGAACGGTGGTAATTTTCCTTCTGGTATCCAGGATAGAGACAGTTCAGCATATTATATATTTCTGTACCCTTTAACATAATATCATGGTCATATTGAAAGAGTAGATGAGTTAAAGCCACAATAATTTATTGCATGTTCTATTCAGAGAGGGTATTTGGGAAGAAATTCCTGAGATCCTCTTGAAGAACCCCACCCATGTACTAAGGGAGAAACATTAAGAAACAGAACATTTAGTGTTGCTTATTTCTATATATTTTGTATACATCTGATAGTTTCTTGGCTGCATAGCTCTGAAAAGTTTATCACTAGTCTGACCAAATACGATAAAATCCAACTGAAAGTACTAATGGGCACTTAATACTGAGTATCCAGCACAAAAAACTAAACCTTCACCAAATATACCACAGTTAACCTAATTTTTAGAACAGCAAATGTTGATATTATTGCCCGTATGTCTGGTAGCAATGCCTGTGACTACTAGCAAATGCTTATTGTTTAAAGATAAAGGTGAAACTCCTTGTTTTGCTGCAGTGTAGTAGTGGCTTTGCATTTGTCACCATCAGATGTTAAACTGAGAAAAAGCAGACTGATAGATAGTGGTTCATGTACAAAGACTGATTCTGTATGATTTTTTTCCATCCTAAAAGTGATTTTTTTTCCCATCCTCTATGCTCTAGTAAAGATGTTCTTTGATCTCTCTGTACAGCAGTTCATTTTAAGTCTGATATAGAGTCAGATATTCTATTAGATACAAGATCTTTAAATATTTGTCTTACTTTGTGTGTAATTTGCTTTAGAACTGTTAGTCCAATAAATAGTAAATGATACTGACTTACATAGCCATGTATTTTTATTGTCAAAGATACCGTATATAATGTTCTCACAACAATGCTTAACTCTGAGAGGGTAGGAATTTAACACTGCTACATGACTAATTTACTACCTTCAAACATAAAAAGGAAAGCTTGGAGAGAAAGGCCTCATATGAAGCTGCATAAAACAGAGCAATAGTATCATGTAGTGGTACTTAATAATGGCACTGGCATTTTGTTAGCATCTCTACAAGAAAAAAATTGTTCTTAGAGAGGGATAATCTACAGTCAAATCTGATTGAAGTCAAAAGAAACATTGGCTGATTTCTTTGAAAGATGCCCGTCTGTCCCTGAATTTGACTGTACACAATACATCCTGCAACGAGTCAGATTGTCAAGGCCAGAACCAGGTGCCTATGTTACTTGTATCCTTCTACATCAGTCATACTGTAGGGAGCAGACAATTAATTCTGGAGCAAAATTGAAAGTCAGAGGCAGAGTGTGAAAGAACAGAATGACAATAATAAAGTGCCCCTGCCTCACATTAATCTCCCTCACTTCAGGGCTGTCAGAGGCGGCCTGGCGGTGACTAATGCCAAGCTTTGCATACAGTGGTCACAGACATGAGCAGCATGCTCCCTTTACAGCATCCGCGATTCGCTTTGTTGAGTTTTTGACTCCTGCGGAATCATTGAAAAAACATAGCCGCTGGTCATAGGTAGCAGGACGAAGTTCCTTCATCATACACCTATTGATCGATGGGCAGTATTCCCGGGCTTGGCTTTAAAAAAAAAAAAAGAAAAGAAAAAAGGAATCCTGACAAATGCAGGAAGATTAAACTAACTTTTTGAATGGATGAGCTCAGCAGATAAGGGTTAATAAGTTTAGCATTGAGGAAGTGCATATCATGTGCAAGTCCAAGCATCAAGACAAAATGATCTTGCACCTCTATAGACACACTAATCCATTAACATTGCAAAAGACTTTGATGCACATTTGGGAATTGTATTCCATTGATTTTATTGTCATCTTTTTGCACAAATAGTAAATAGGCTAACATTTAAGGAACAGTGTAATTATTCCCGAAAAGCAAGACATCAATGTAAAGTTTATTGTTGTAGACCAGACATTTTGACAGGAATACTGTAATATCCCAGAGGTGTCACTGGGTTACTGAAAAGGTTAAAAATTGGTGCATTGTGTCGGAGAAGAAAGGCAGTAACAACAAACAGCATTCAAAAAATCACAGGCACTTCTGTAGGAAAGTGGAAATGTGTCATGTAACAACATACAGCTTCTGTAAGTGGATTGCTGCACCGAGGAAGAAAGTGAAACATACCTAATGAAAATGCTTCCTCCACTATCAGCGTTTCAAGGCACTCATTATTTAGATTGTAAAAATAACTTTCCTCTCAGGTTCCTCCTTTTATTGTATGCGAATCCCACACATGCTGGTATGTTGTGGAGTTTGATAGGGCTGTGTCTGAAAATTTCATTTATCTTCTCTGATAATCGTGGGAGAAAATTCCCACACGAGACTTTACTTGCTAGACTATGCTTTTTTTTTTTTTTTCCCCCTTACTAGCCATGTGTATGTATACTAAATCAGGAGGACAACAGTATTTTTTGTAGAGTGTTATTTGACAAGGAGAAAAGTACTTGCAGTCTTGCGTTATAGTTGACCAGTAGAGAAGCATTCATTAGAATCTGAACAAGAGGGAAGGGAGATACCATACTTTATCAAATGTAAGCAAGAACAACATGTTTTGTGTTTAAGTTCTAGAGGACTAGGAAGCACATAGGTCCTCTTGTATACCGAATATAGTATGTTATTGGATCAGGAATTGAATCGTATTTACAGTGACCTTTTGAGCCTTGTACACTTTCAAGAACTGTAGGTTTTTTTCTTTTTCTAGGTAAATTTATTTCTATTAACAACTCCCAAATCCCAGTTTTGACTTAAAACATTTGATAGTTTTTTCAAGCTGCAAAACTGGATATGCAATTGTCTTTTCTTCAAGAATATAATAGGAAGTATGAAAAAATCTCTATCATAAGCCATCAGTATGATTTGAATCTGGGAACCCAAGCACAGATCTTTAGTGCTTGTTTGAGCTAAAGGAGGAAGTCTGCTATCTGGCAGCAGTGACTTTTATCCTTCACTTGGATTAGCCATTTCATGTGTTGCAAAATATATTTTACATGCATTGTACAAAAGCATAAGATGAAATATGCATATGGTATGTGTCAGACATTTCCAAAGATATTGATATGAATACATTTAACAATATGTCAGTCAGTCACCTTGAGACTCCATTTTAAATGTCATTCTAAGTTATTTAAACTGAAAACAGTTTATGGTAGTGGTGGCATTTTGGGAGGCTGGCAAAAGGACATAGGAAGAAGCCATGCTGATTTGTGCATTATCTGCTAGGTCTCTCCCTAGAGATTGTTATTCAAGTTCCCACTGGCAGAAAGAAGGAAGGCTTCAGTCTTACACACATAATGCCACTACTTTCTCACCTAGTGAGTTTAGGCCTAACTTTTTCAATCTGTTCATGGATAGTCCTGTTCTCTGGTTCCATACCCATCAATGAGAACAAGCAATGAAATCCCAAGACTGATCTCAACAGCAGACCCAGCAGAAATGCCACTAGTAAGTGGTGAATATGGCATTCCCTACTTTATACCCAATGCCTTTGGAGTTTTTCGAATGAGGTGGAGATCTGTTTTTCAGAGTTATGTAAAATGTGTATGTAGCATGGTAGTTCTACTAGTTCTGGGAAGAGTCACAGTTAGGGAGCTGTCAGTCGAAACAGCATTGTTCAAAAGTTTTGAATAATTAATTGGTGTGTGAATCCTGCATCCTCAGCTGACCTAGATGTGGTAGATCTAATTATGTCAATGCTGTGTAGTTTTAAATGCTTCTTTTTCTTTGTTGCCAATACACTTATTCTATTTCTTCTTAATTGACTGAAAAAATATGATTTCCCTATCTTTTTCTTCTTTATGTTTTATAGGGATGCAAGATGTCTGGTTTTCTTGCTCTTCTAACATAAGAAAATAGCTGCACCTAGAAATTCTGGGCTTTGTTTTACAGAAACCATGAAGAACTTACATATAAATGAAAAAACAGCACTTCAGTTGTTCAAGAAAACCAGCAGTGCTATACAGAAGAAAACTAATGAATGCATGCTTGTAGAATACATGAGTTCTGCTGACCTCAAATCACTCTCAGTTTAGGAGACTATGAGGTCAGAAAACTACTCTGAAACTTCCTACTGAAGGTGTATTATTTTGCAGCATACACAGCTATTTTGGCTACTGGGATGTACTGCTGATTCCATATCCATAAAATCTGGAGAGAATTCAGGGCACACAGACTGGTTTCCTTTCAGCCAAGATGAAAAAGCCTGAATTCTATCCTCCAGATTGGAAGATTAAGAGGTGCTTATCTGCCCAGATTGCATTCCCACTTCTGTGCACAAAATTGGGCCTTACTATATTTATGTATCATTTTGAAATGGGGAGAAAATAATGTGGTTTCTAAAATATTGTCCATTAAGGATACATATAAAGAGAAGTTCTATAAAATTTTGGAAATTAACCTATTTGCAAGTAAGTATAGTTTTTCAGTAGAACATGTTAATACTCATAAAACAAATTCAGGAGAAGCTGTGTTCCTTCAGTGAGTATTCTTTATCATATATTACCATGCCATGTCCAACTTATATGGGCACTATTTTGGTATGATCCTTAAAAATGAAGGAACCCTTTTCCATCATGGGGTTTGTTCCCCATATTTGTGATCAGATGATGCCAGTTGCTTAAAATGATGTCTTACAATGTCCTGTTCATTGTTAAATTATGTTTTTCTAGTTTACAGGGAAATGTAATGAGCCCCTAAATATGTAGCCAGCTTTTGAAGGAAAGGTAAAGCTTCCCCTTAGATGTGATTAATACATTATTGTTGCTTATAGTACAACTAAGGGGTATGCCACATGATCTTGGAAACAAATAGTCTTTCTCTTAACTCAGTTTCAACCACTTGTTAGCAGTTTTCTTCTTTAGCCCTTCAAGTGTGGTTTACAGGCATCAGTGACCACCAAAATGCATTTATATTGGACTTCTCTCTGATTAGAAAGTAATGAAGAATACAGAAAAAAAAATCTGAATTACTAAATATTCATTAAATAAGATGTCAGATCTTAGGGTAATTCAGGTGGGAAAGGCCCTCGGGAGGTCATCTAGGCCAATCTCCATCTCAAGCTGTTACTTCAGGATTAATGACTGTCCTTATTTAAGCACACCTGGAACTCGTCTAAAATACTGAACCTGGTTCTAACTTTACATTCATTGAAGCTATGGAGGTTTACCACTGAGAGCAGGGTTCAACTTAATGGTGGGGACTTCTTAAATCTTCAGTCTGCTTTTGAAGATTGCATTCAATATATTCTCCCTGTAACCTTAGAAGACTTTTTCTTGGGTATGGATACAGCAAAGACAGACTTGTCTTTTCACTCAGCTTTAATAGCTTTAATTATATTTGACAACATTTTATATTGAGCTTGGCTCATTCTCTCACAAGGAGGAAGTATGCAAACTTTACATAGAAGTGGGCAGAAAATTCTGGCTACATTTGTTTGCTGTAGCAAAAGCCAATTTACTGAAAGGCAAGCCTTATAGTTATTTTGCTGAAATGTGAACAGGAAAATATGTCTAGTGCCCAGTATGGAATTTTGAATCAAAATGGCAAAGGAAAATGCAGAACCAACTGCAGTTTGAGGCCCAGAGCATTTATATGGATATTGCCTACTTGTATTTTCCATCTTGTTTTCTTGTTCACTCCCATGATGCCTCCTTCAGCCCAAAAAATTCAGCTTTCTCCAGATGAAATATTTTTGAAATTTCAAATGTTTTGCGGCATGGAAAAAAAATTTCATATCCATCTCTACCACATCTAGATATGAAACATCATCTTATGTGGGCTGAAATCATGCTTCCAGAGAAGCAGCATGTAGCCATGCTTATTTGATGACTCCATATCATCCCTGGAATATAGCAGAGGAGACTGCTTAGAACATCATGTGTTACTATTGAATGAATTTCATAGTCCAGGCCCTGCACTGACACATTTCCATCCATCCCCTGCAATGCATACAGCAGGAGTATTCCATCTGCTTCTAATGAGGCATAGCGGGGGAGGAAATCTTATATATAAACTGCTCCCGCATCACTTATAGTTTTATTGCAGAACATCTTTGCAAAAGTATTTGTTTGTGACAAAGATTTTTAGCTATTTGTTTATTATAATATGTGTGGATGTTGAACAGAAGAGATTAGCCAATTCCTAAACCTGGCAAGGTCTTTGGCTGAAATTTTCCTGTACTTTGAGAGCTGGTTCCAGACCAGCTACAAATATAGGCAAGATCCTTACATATTTTTGTAGTAAGGATCTTACCTATATTCTCCAAAGTATAGATGGTAATTTTGAATTTACCTATTGCATTATAAGGGTGATGCAATTTTAGCTAGATTTAGCTCTAAACAAAGAGCAAGCTGTTCTTTATTTAATTCCAGCTGTAAACAAGTTATAGCAAAACATAAATGGAGGATGAAACAAAGGAACAAAAAATATCACTTTGTGTAGTCTTTCTTTTTAAATGTAGGCGTCTTTGTACAATAGAGCACTGCAATGTTTTTTAGAGGGAAATAATTTACTGTGATGTATATGAAATGGAATTTTGATAGACAGAATAAGCTGCAATCCAGTTCTAAACTATAGATTTTCAAGCAGATTGATGCAACAAATTGTTAGCAAATAGCAGTTTGCAATTTGATGCTAATTAGACATAAGGCAAATATGTGCCATGACAAATTAGCAGCAAACCATACTGAAAAGGATTAGCAAGAGCTGGCACAGAGACTGCTCGATTTTGCATACTTCCTTGTCTTAGTCTAGGAGGTCTGAGCCAGTTTTCCTCTCTGTAAATAGGAAACCAGAGCAAAGATCACAGGCATGCTAGAATGCCTTTAATTGCATATTTGAAATGTTTTAACTCTCTCTTAATCCCGTGGAGGCTTTTCTCCATACCACCAGCTTTATTATCCTGGGAGATGATCAAGTACTTTATCCATTTAATATTATAACTAAATACATTATGAGGTAAGTAACTCACAGGGTTATTTACTTTAGCAAGTCTATTGTACTTATAAGAAAAAGCTCCATTCTTATTCAAAACACCTTTGCTTAACTTCCTGCAAATGTGTTTTTCAGCAGATTTAATTATTCATTTCATTAATAAATTAATTTTTGCTAGAGGATTATCACATTTCTTTATTGATGTGCACAATGCCCTTGTAGTAGTTAGTCTAGATCAAACTCATCACGATATCCAGAAGTGATAATGCAGTTGTGTTTTCAAACCAGAGTGAAGGAGGCAGGTAATTTTTAACCCAATTCTTCAGACATATGCCTGAATATGAACATAGCTGTAAGTATGACTTCAGGTCTGAAGCAAACTGCTTTTGCATCTTTAAAGGGTGAGAATTTTTTTTTAAGATCAAGAATGTCAGACAAAAGCCACAGTAAAAAATACCTCATTATTAAATTTAAGCAGCTTATTCTTTCTTTATGTGGTTTTTTTGTTTGTTTTTTTTTTTTTAAATTAAGTGTTTCTGAGGAAAGCCATCACTTTTTCCAAGCTATCAATTCATATTTCCTGATGTGTACTTTGTCAGTTTGGATATATAAAATTACATGTTTATACTTCAAGCAATCATTGGATAGATCAGAAGTTCTTAAATACTGTTTCTCTTTCGAAATCTGAGTTTCTAGGGCATACAAAATATTTAACTTATTAGCTGATGTAAGATGGTTGGTTGTCTGAATATATATATATATTTGACATTCCCAACATTCCTATGTCCATATATGGATCAAAAACATTGTTAGAAATAGTTTAAAGGTGCTAAAACATTATGTGGTTAGATGTATACACACATTTCAGTTAGCAAAATAAATGAAGTGGGAAAATAAAAGGATATTATGCACAAAAGATACTTAACTTCTTTTATAAGTCTTAGAATTCCTCAGACAATTTAAACCATGATCAATAACAAGTTTTGCCACAGTGCTGTCTTCACGTATAAACAGTATGATAACACACTATTAGGGATTTACAAAAAGGCGATGAAAGAAATTGTGCTGTTTAAAAAAAAAAAAAAAAGGAAAAGGGGAAAAAAGAAAAAAACAAGCTTTTTTTGCAATTCCTGAAGACACAGACATTTATATATTATTCACATAAAGGGCACTGTCCTGTAAAAGCTCCTGTGTGCACTGAGGCCTGGAGAAGGTCTTACTAGTATTGCCATGCTGTCTCTCACTGTGAATGTTTGTCTGCTCCCTTTCGCCAATATTTTTGCCCACTTGCCACATCACACCTGAAATTCAGGCTGTGATCTTTATGCCAGTGCAAAATCTTAGAAAAGTTAATTGATTGCCCTCCTGGCACAAAGATACGTTTCCTTTTTTTGTCCATGAAATACACTGGTGGTGTGTTCTTGGTAGGCAGTTTGCATATATTGACAGAGTCTAGCAACGTATCAATTAGCAAATTTAGACTAAAACCAGAACTAGTTGAAAGGCATATTGTTAAGAATTTTAGGATTAAATGCTATATATAAATGGTTGTAATTTCCTAAGGGAAATCCAATGCTAGTCAAATCATTGCATATTGTATCTTCCCTCACAAAAGCATCAGAAATTTTCTGCCCGTAACGTAGCTCCAAAACACCCTCACTGTGATAGCTTTTCTGACAGTGCCTAAGCAGATTTTACATATTCATGTAGATACACTGTCAACCCAGATATTGCCTCTGTGAGCTTTGCTTATCCTTGCTGCAGTGGTGGTGCTGGCAAATCTTTTTGTTAGAGTACAGATGTTGAAATGTACCCTTTCTGTTTGATAGAATTGCTAGGTATAGACTCGCTCTTCTGATGAGCTTCATTGTGGCCATTAGGGTAACTCTGGTGTATCTGGGTCATTCAGTACCTACTGACTGGAAGACTGATTTGGAACACACTGAGAATCTCCTCTGAGCCAGTGACCACTTCATAGCCACATTCCAGTTTTAAGCTTTCTTCACCCCTTGTAGGAAAGAGGTTGCTTTTTTGGGGACTGGGCTTGAATTTTTGCTCTCTCCTGGTTTCTCCCAACTGGCTTTGGGAATAGAAAGAGGCTGTAAAATTTTTGAATGTAAATTTGTTTCTAAATAAGAAATAAATTTTCAGGGGGAGGGAAATAAATACTTGGTGAAAATGAAACCTAAATGAAAAATGAAACATAAAATGGAAAACAGTTCTTCTGTAGTTTTGTGCAGGTTATTTAATCCATCTTGGGAAAAGATAGTAGACGTTAGAGCAAATTCATCCTGATAAAGCATACATATTTTTTGGCAAATGTATTATCTCTATTTAGATCATGGGATTAATAAGATACATTGTCCCCAGGAAAATGTGTGTACTCATGGAGAACCTCATTGACATTGTTGCAGAGAGGTAGGTTCAAAACGCCAGATTTTCAAAACTATTTTCTGAGATTGAGCAGGCAAATTTTGTATATTTGAAACCATGTAAATTGGCATTTGCATGACATATTGTGATTGACTGTACACTTACCTAAGTTATTTGCACACTTATTTGTGTACAGGTGTGAATCACAAATGCAGATGTGCTACAGATTTTAGTTCCAAAGTAAATTTTTTTCTATTGCATCACTGCATGTACAGATGAGAATGCTAATGTTTTCCCTACTGTGTGCCCTGGTTAAGAATAACTATGACATTTTTACTTTCAAATCATTCAAGTTATCCTTATCAATATTATTAGTGTTTATAATACACACGCTATGATATAGACTGACACTTTTCCTAGATATTGAAATATTTAAGGTTGTCTAGAGACTCTGGAATGCCCATATAATCATGAGACATTTATTGTCTTTATCTGCATATCTAAAATTCATCAATCAATAAAAACAGAGAGGGGAATCTTTTTTAAAAAAACCCAGACAAAATATTATCCTGCGGTAGTTGCTTTCTTTCATCTAAGATGCTTGAAATCACTTTGTTAGCAAATTTCTCTTGACAAGTACACCTATTTATTATTGCTAAACATTCTTTTTAGGAATGTCTGAAATGACACGTGTGTTGTTTTAAATAAGATCATAGAGTTAATTTTTAACCACACAAGCAATACACTAACAATAGCGTGAACAAAACATAATTAATAGTTTTATGCCATTCATCAGGATGATTTTATTTGCTGCCAACATATGCCAAATGCAAAAATGTTTTGATTTCAATTAAAAATTTTGAACAAGATTAAACCTGTTGTCATTGAAAGCATAGAACATATATACTGCTAGCTATTGCATGTCTACAAGCATGGATGTACCAGTGGGAGAGCAGGGGTGTATGAGAACTTTGCCACTTTGTGCAAAGGACAATGTAACAGCTCTTCCTTCATCAACTCATTTATATTGAGGCAGCATCCCTCTGTCCCCAGATATATATTTCATTCTCCCTGGAAGAGAGATTTACAGAAATAGCACCACATATATATTTTGCATTTTATAGAGAAATTATGACACCGCACCCATTGATATCCCAGTGTATCAGTTTCATGAAGAAAAAAATTTATTATTATTTTTTGGGTTTTTTCATTGCTTAGTTTTGTTTTTTTATTTTTTTAATTTGTTTTTAATTTTTAGAAAATAATTGCATCATGTTTCAATATATCTATATTATTCCTGTCTCACTAGACAGGACCTTATTGCCGGCAGAGACCATGATGTCTTATTGTCAGAGCAAAGGACATTTTAAACACCAGAGACATGCTTCATCCTGAATTTGTGGCTGGTCAGAGTTTGAATTTGGCTACCAGTGCCACCTTGGCAATTTGAAACTAAAAGCGTAACCTAGAGGAAAGAAGTAGTATGTGTTGTCTTAAGCTCCTATTTAGTAAAACACTTATGTTCTTATTCAACTTTAAACATGCCTGAACCAAATTAATCCCTTATTAACTGCTGATTTGTTAATTTTAGTGGATTTATTAAATTGAAGACTTAAGAAATAGGGAGCCCCCGTAGGATGATAGGACTAAGTAAGATCCATACTGAATAACTCAACTAGTTCACCTAAGGGCTCACAGTTCCCTGTTTACTTAGGCATGCACTAACATGCATATTTCCTGTGTAGTGTACTGCAGTGTATGTTAAAAATCTCGGATTGTTTGCAAGCAAGTACCTTTGATGTGATACAGTGCAGATCCATGAAAAACCCCCTAATGTCCTGAAAACTGCGTGCTCTGCATAAGGTACACGCTAATGGGGCTGTGTCAGTGTAGTCCTCCACCGTGCTCCATCAAGAAATGCTATGGATAATATTACCAAGCTTTGTAATATTAGTAAGACTTTGGAATAGAAATTACATTCAGCTCCTTTGCCTACATTGCTTAATTCTGAAATTGACGGTTAGATAAGCAGCAGATGGTAGAGATTTTGCAAATGCATAGTATTTTCAAATTAATTTAAATACACTGTATGTGACTGTGGCGTAAAACGGAATTGTAAATTGTAGATATGCACTTATAGATATGCAATGAGGACTGTAACCTTTAGTTTTCTAGCTGTCAATTTTGCTTTTGTTCTCTGTTCCATTTCTGGAACAGAAACTCTTCATCAGTTTGTGAGTTTAGGTTCAGCAGAAACAGGGAAAAGATATCTGGATTTAAAACACTTGCAACATAATAGCAATTTAAAAATACTTATAAGAGGACACATATAGTAGGAATAGGAAAATCATCATAAATGGTACCTCTCAGAATACTAGAAATATTTACGTTTACCAAGGAATGGGCAGCTACAGGAAAAACAGCTTAATGAAATGCATTTGGACCCTTGGAAAAAGAGCAGAGAGTTAAGAACTGGCCAGTATTAAGCATAGGGAAAAGTTAAGGGAGGGCTATTATTATATATTATAATTAGGATATTATATTTATTGGATTTATTTGCAATGGAAAGGGTAAAGTAAAGACATGTAAGGAATGCAAAGTAGAAGGAACAAAAATATAGATGACAACAATTTTTGCTTAGTCAAGTCCATAGAAGCCTCTGAAGAATTCTGGAGATCTAACTGATTGAGGCCATCAGGGAGCAGAAATTCAAATATACTCAGTTTTGACAAATTTCCTGCAATGTAAAGTGTATAGAATTATTTACAGTATTCATAACCATTGATTGAATTGTAAATTAGCTATAACTACTTGATAGAAAGAACTTCAGTGAAATTCAGATCCTACTGAAGTCTCTGGGAGTTTTGCCATTTCTTTCACTGGGGATAGGGTTTCCCCATGATCATCATTACTGTAGACAGCTCAATAGAAAAGGCTGCTCAGTTCACAGCGGTGGTCTTAGCAGCAAACAAAATGGTTGGATGAATAAAGAACAGGTTGGAAAAAAGTACTGCAAATATTATGATGCCTATCAGTGATATCCTCTTGCCTTGAAAACACTGTTGAATTCATACATTTCTGCTTGAAAATATATACAGAATATATAAACAGAAAGGGTACAGGAATAGTAATAAAAAGTATCCAGAAGCATAGAGATATTTACATACAAAGAAAGAATGCAAACAGGAGAGCTTAGTTTAAGTGAATGAGAAGATGAGTAAGATTTTAGAGAAAATGAGTGATTTATACAAGGTAAATCTGATTTCTTTCTTCACTTTGTCTCATAGTGCAAACAGCGAGGTGTGCCAACAGATTGAAAATTTATAAGGAGGAGGTTTTAATGTTTTGCAGAATGTGACTTACAGATGAAGAAACCTTTGGAGTGAAAAGTTTGGCCGATTAGAAAACAAAACAAAAGACATCCATGTTTTTAAGGCAATTCTCACAGATGCAATGAAATAAAGTAGGAAAACATGAGCTAACATTTATCCTATGACAATTTTTTCAGTGAGTCTTCCTTTGGGATATTGGTGATTTTGGTTTTCTTTTCAACAAAGCCTGGAACCTGTTCATTACTGGCGATAGGATGCTGAACTAGATCACGTACTGCTGTGACTTGTATGACTTCCGCTTCTTACCTTCAATGTCAGCATGGGGCTGTAATTTAGCAGAGGTAAGGAAAGAGTGAGAGAGGCTGCGCACAGATTCTCATTCCTCCATCAGAGGTCAGGGAATCTTCAGCCTATGATGGAAATCAGGATTTATACTTTTATGTTAATCTTTTGTGTTTGGACAGTAAATAAAGTCCTGAGGCAAAGACTACAGACTCTTCTAGATATTGATAATTCCCTGGACTGGTAAATAACTTCAGTCTCTCAATGTTCTATTTTAGCATTTCAAGTAAAACACATTCTGATTTGGTATTTCAAGCAATGAATTGACTAATGCTTCTGCCACACAATGTAGAAGGAGTTGGTTCATAACATCCAGATGCTGTCAATGAGCAATTTTTAATTTTTTTCAACAAGAGTTTCGTTCAGGCATTATTTTTTATGATACAGTACAGTTTCTTATACAAAACAGTAGAAACATCTTAGAATAGCTAGAAATGCTTAATGATTAGGGTGGTACACAGCTGAAGCATTGCCAGTGAAATAGCTTGCTTCCTGATTTGTTGCCAGGTACTGAGCCAATTAGCAGTGCTGGTTATTATTTACATTTCATGCTATATATCACTAAAATTGTGTTGTTGATTTATCATTTATATTGTTGTATTGTCATCTTAATTTATTCAGATCATGCTGAGATACCTGGGAAATTAAGTAATAAAGAGAATGGCATGGACTATGTCTGTATTCAGAGATACTTACTTTGCATTTAATGAGAATGCATGCTCAGGTAAAACATAGATCACTTAACTATTAAATTGTTTTTTAAATCTTTTAAAAGTTTATACCTTGCATTTTCTATAATTAAAATGGGTTGGGTTTGATTCCAATCTGATTTCTACTCTTAAATAAGTCACTTTTTACAGATTAGCTTAAATAACATACCAACTAATTGTGCCAACTTAGTTGACTAGCAAGTTGCAGAAGGCCATGCTGGTTGATATATTATTGAGGTATCCAGTGTTCTTTATGTATTTGATGGTACTTTAATTTTTTTGGTAAATACTAACATATGTTTTTATTGGAAATCCTTTCTAATCTTGTATTTTTACAAAAAAAAAGATTGAAAATTGAAAGCAAGTCTATATTTTACAAAATGTAAATCTTTTGGATATATTCAGCTGACAAACAAAGGTGCCATGTTGGCTTTTGAATACTTTGTGTACTTTTTTTTTCCTTAGAAGGGAATAGAACTTTTCTGAGATCTTTATATAGCTTCATCTTATATTCTCTTCCTTTTATTCATCCCATCTAGTCCTTTTAAAATATTTTGATTGTCTAATAGGCTTATGTTTGTTCAATAGGTTGGTTCTAGCCAAGAATGGTTCTCTTGAAAATGTTCTATGCAGAAAAAAATGGCCTGTTAGTTGCAGTGGATGTGCTTTTCCATTTTGACAATGTTGTTTATTCATAAATTTGTGAAAATTAACTTTTATGTTAGGCAATAATTCAAGGCAAAGTGGAAGAGGATATTATTTTCCTTAAGCTATTATCTTTTTCACTTGCCTTTACCTTCAGTTTCAATTTATTTTTTTTCTTAAGGAAAGCTCTAACACACATGTGGAACCACATAAAACACACTTTCTTCTTGTCTATGTCAATGTGGGAATCTTCTTAAAGTGACCTTTGCTTAAACAGCTCTATTGACTCCAGCACTTGAAGCGTCCTGTGGCACACTTTTTGATTTTCACAAGGCTGCTTCTTCACAGGGACCCTCCTGGGTATGTTCAGACCTGAGAAGTGAATAAGCCCAAGGAGCAAACACCAGTAATCTTTGAGCAACCATTTTATTTTCTGTTCACTAGCTTTTAGTTAATAATTTTTGCATATATTTGGTATGATGAAAATTTTATATGCCTTCAGAAATAAAGGGGAAAAAAGTTTCTGTTAAAGGAGAAAATCCTGAAAGTGGATCTTTTTAATTAAAGAATCCCTGATTATCCTCTGTATGAACTTTGATATAAGGTTATGTGATTGGTGTGTATGATTTAGTGTTTTGGTAGTAGGATGGATGAAAAATGTCAAGGAAAAAATGATTGTTGGGCTAGAAACCTTGCTGTAACATGGCTCAAATCTATTTGGATTCATCCAGTGCTTTTACAGTAAAGAAGTGTGAAGGAAAAGTTAAATGATACCTGTCTCCTCCCATTGCTTGTAGTAGGAAGAGACACATATTTTGTTTACAATTTTGTATAGCTGAAGTGCAGCACTTGCTGGTAAGTAGTTGTAACAACATTCTTAGAAGTTGAAATCATAGATGTACTGTGGTTTTTGTGTTAAACTCTAAGTTAAATGGACTTCAAAATTACAAGGTATGTGCAGTCAGGTGGATTATCTAGAGGCTGAAGAATTTTGTACATTAAAAATTAGCAGACCTCTGGTAAAATATTTATCATGTTAATAAGCAAAGATACTTAATTCACTTATTTTGACAACTGTAGTTTAGTTTCAATCGGAAATTCTTCATGAAGTATGAGTGCACTTAAGGCATATTTTATGCAAATACTGAAATCTAAACTTGAGTCAGGCAGTACTGCATGATAAGAGATTTGGAGCATGTGTGCTTGTTTGTGTTTCTGTGTGCAGAAGATGGAAATACCTCCTTTATTTTTGCCATAAGATATGTGAATCAACTGGGAGTAAGTGATGCTCGACTATGCAGGTTTATTGTGTGTCTGCTATGAAGATTTCAGGAGGACAGCAGGTTTTCTGATTTCCACATTTCTCCTGAAACCTCTGCATGTCATTATACAACTGAAAGAGAATACCTGATGGGCTGTAGGAAGATGTAGCATTATTCCATCTGTGAGAGAAAAAAGATCACTTAACTTGCTTTTAGCTGTGTTATTTGAGATTCACAAGATCTCTTCTCACTTGAATGATAAGTGTCAAGTTCCCACAAAACCCATACCTTATTCTCTTTAAATATAATGGAAAACATTTGTCCATGGCAGTTAGTGGGTTTTGTATTTTAATGTTATAATATTGTTTAAATTAAAGTTTTTATTTTAATGATATTTACTACAAAAGTCAATTGCTTAATCAAAAGCTGATTCCTTTAGGCAGAAAATATGCTTCCCCAAATTCCAGATTTTTTACTGTTTATCCTTTTGAACTTGAATAACTTACATTCTACATCTTAAACTTCACTAGTCTGTCTCAGGATTTCACTAACAATATTAGAAATATTAACATTTCTGGACCTGTGTGCTCTTCTATGCCACTGCTGCTAACAAGTGGTATTGTATTGCTCCTACTTTTCTTAGCTGCAAAGAATAGTCAAAATGCATCTTGGAGAGCTGAATGACAGCTTTCTTTGATCAGAGCTCTTCATCCTGTTGAAGCTACCAGGTTTTGGTGATAAATGAGTGGATTATTTTGGTACCGTGTTTCCATGTACATATGGAAATAAGTACCTATTCTGTGAGAACACTAAAATCTCTCTTCAAAGTAGCTTGTGTATCACTAGCACCATGTTGGACGTCTTTTTAGTAACTCTAGATGTACCATATCTGACATTCACCTAAATAGTGTCCTGTGTGTTTTAACTAGGGGTTAACTATCCATTTGTATTATCAGTTGACAGAACGTATCATGTTAAATTTATGTCAGTTTTATCTTGGCTTTCCTGTCCAGGAAAAGGCAGTTTTGTACAGAACAGATCTTTTGCAATCATACACTGTGATTTCATGTTCAGTTGATCTATATTAAATCTGGGTTGTTCGCCCAGAATTTCTGTACTATGTCAGGTACAGATAATATGAAACCAAAGAAAATACTCAGAAATATCCAATTCCCTTTTAATCCCTTTATTCACTTTTATTAATATTTTCTTTACCTAGTTCTTGACACATGAATTTTAGTGTCTCTGTTCTCCTGGTCTGTGTTACATTAAGCCTACACAGTCTGGTGAGGAATACTCATTTGGAATGCAACAGTCAAAACAGAAGCTTATTTTTTGTTGAAATGTGAACTACTGAGGAGGTCATCAGGGCAACTGTTTGAAGGAGAAGCATCTGTTTATAAGGAGATTTGAGAAAGAAAGGTGTCAGATAAGAATCATGGAAGAGATGAATAGGAGAAAGGGAAATTTAAAAGAGAAGTTTGCAGATTACAGATAAAGTAGATAGGATGATAAGAAAGATAAGACTGTTTGGGTGGAGAGCATGGTTTTCCCATGATTTATAGAGTTTTTCAAAATTCAAAGCAAAGCTGTGCTTGACTCATAGCTATCAATATCAACATGTCTCTTATGAATCCAAAACAGAGAGGTTTATGAAGCTCTGGTACAAAGCAGGTGGATGCATGGAACTTCAGTATGCCCCATCTACCCTCTCTCCCTCCCTCCCTCCCTCCCCATTCTGAATATGTCTGGAGAATTCAATAAGTTTCAAGTGAAATCATCATGTTACAAGAGATAACATAAAGTCAAAGCTGAAGGAGAGTTTATCCTGTCCATGACTTCTTTTCCTTTACCAATATGATTCAGGCCTGTATTTCTTGAACAAGGAGGAACAGTAGCTCATGCTTCCTCTCTTTATGGTCCTAGCACTGTTGGCTCATTCTTTTCCTGTGCAAGATCCTTCCCTTACCTATGGGACAATGGGTACTATACTAAAGCAGATCTGTGTAGCTGAGGCTGAAATCTTAGGTCCAGAAGTCTTTAGGAGAGGAGAAGAAATCTCATATTTCACTCCGTAGTCTCTTAGGAAAAACATGTTGGCATTAGATGTTGCTATTCTAGTTGATTTTATTGCTTCCTCTCCTCTATACTCTTTCCTATTCCTTCTTTAACAAGTGTAAAATAAAAGTGAGTCTGAGTTTTAGGACACTTCAGGCATGGCTGGATCAGTTGCCAAATTCTGATTTACATAGCTGCTGATTAACCAAGGTTGGTCTTGTTGATAGGCAGTAGTCTGAACTCTTCCCTCAAAAACTAATGGAGCTCCAATGTCAATTAATTATCTACTGGATCCATGGAGATCAGTGCAGGAGTTGTCCCAGTGTTTTCAATGTGGGATCTTAATGATACTCTGAGACTAAATGTCAACAAAAAGCTGAAATGTTTGTTTAAAGTTACCACTCTCAGTATCTTAAACATTTATATTTGCTCTACTCTGGAAATACTGAGAAGTGTAGAACAATCAATGGAGGGTTAAATTAGGAAACACTGCATTATATTGTGTACTGTACTAGTTAGGTTTATCTCTTTATCATTTTGTTCTCATTCCAAGATGAAGTGGAAACTGGGCAGAGAAAGATTAATAGTCACCAAGCAGGGACACGGTGATTGGAGTGATGTTGCATATGCTACGTTGGCTCAAATTATTTCATTCAGTAGCAGAATTTAATTGTATACCTGCATTTTGGGGAAGTTTTCAATTTGTCATTCCTTGTGACTAGGTGAAAGTTGCTCATTTAGATCAACTCAGATCTTCTTTATCTGGATAATTCTGCTTCCTGTTTAATTTCTGAAGACAAAGGGAAGATTGTGTTCGAGAATTAAATTAGTTGTACACAGTGATTGTGCATTATTCTGTACTTAGCTATTGTTTATCATAGGTGAAAAGAAAGGCAAGATAGAGGAGTGTAGATCTTAGTTTCATTAACTTAACTTACCTGAGAACTCTGATTATCATATGATTTTGATTTTAATTGTGACTATTTGTTGCATGATCCTGTTGCTTCCCAGTTTGCAGTCAGTCCACTGTTTGACCTTTCTGCCCTCTTCTTGTAGAAGACATTAAGGGCTAAGAAACGGGATTTTGTCAGTGTTCATTAAAATACTTGATCCTGTCCATCAGCTTTTTTAAGGAGTGGTTTCTCTTGTTGTTTCTGGTTGTAAAAAAACCACTACTGAAGCAGTACTTGCACTAGATTATTTAATCACTTGCTATTAGATACTGCTATCATTTAGCTTAGCAGCCTCCTCCTTTACAGGCGGGAGGATAAGCTATTCCCTTCTGAAAATTGGTTCAACATACAGAATCACAGAATGGTTTGGGTTGGAAGGGACCTTAAAGACCATCTAGTTTCAAACCCCCTGCCATGGGCAGGGACACCTTCCACTAGACCAGGTTGCTCAAAGCCCCGTCCAACCTGGCCTTGAACACTGCCAGGGAGGGGGCAGCCACAGCTTCTCTGGGCAACCTGTGCCAGTGTCTCACCACCCTCACAGGAAAGAATTTCTTCCTTAGATCTAATCTACCCTCATCCTATCCCTACACTTCCTGATAAAGAGTCCCTCCCAAAGAGTCCCTCCCCACCTTTCCTATAGCCCCCTTCAGGTACTGGGAGGCCGCTCTAAGGTCTCCCTGGAGCCTTCTCTTCTCCAGGCTGAACACCCCCAACTCTCTCAGCCTGTCCTCACAGGGGAGGTGCTCCAGCCCCCTGATCATCTTTGCGGCCTCCTCTGGACCCACTCGAGCAGGTCCATGTGCTTCTTCTGTTGGGGGCCCCAGCACTGGACACAGCACTGCATGTGGGGTCTCACGAGAGCAGAGTAGAGGGGGAGAATCCCCTCCCTCGACCTGCTGGCCACACTTCTCTTGATGCAGCCCAGGACAGGGTTGGCTTTCTGGGCTGTGAGCACATGTTGCTGGCTCATAGTCCGTTTTCCATCCACTCATACCCCCAAGTCCTTCTCCTCAGGGCTGCTCTCAATCCACTCCTCACCCAGCCTGTATTTGTGCTTGAGATTGCTCCGACCCATGTGCAGGTCCTTGCGCTTGGCCTTGTTGAACCCCATGAGGTTTGCACAGACCCACCTCTCAGGCCTGTTCAGGTCCCTCTGGATGGCACATCCCTTCCCTCCAGCGTGTCGACCGCACCACACAGCTTGGTGTTGTCCATGAACTTGCTGAGGGTGCACTCGATCCCACTGTCCATGTTGCCAACAAAGATGTTAAACAACGCTGGTCCCATCACCGACCACTGAAGAATGCCATTTGTCACTGCTCTCCACTTAGACATTGAGCTGTTGACCATAGCTCTTTGAGTGCGATAATTCATCCAATTCTTTATCCACTGAGTGGTTCATCCGTCAAATCCATTTCTCTCCAATTTAGAGACAAGGACATCATGTGGGACGGTGTCAAATGCTGTGCACAATGAACATATGAATAATATTTCTGCTTAGAGTGAAATAATTTACCTCATGTGGCTGCTAACCAATTTAAGAAAGTAACACACACAATGCTACTATTCTGTTTCAAAAATCACTTGCTAATCTGGAAACTTGCTCCCACTGGGTGAAGATCAAATCAACTTCTGCACTCAGGCACACATGACCTGTTCACAAAATCCAGAGGGAAAGTATAAATTAGAAGTGTTTAGCATCTATGAATTGTCAGCTTATTCTGCCCAGCAGGCTGCTGTCCTCTGGATATAAACAAATCGGTCTCTACTTGATCTTCTGCACCTCGTGTTCTTTGACATCACCATAAATTTATTTTGTATTTTTATGGAGAATTCCTCTGACTGACTGTGGAAAAGAAGGCATGGCATTAGGAGCCTTGGCACATTTTTTTTGCGTTAACTGTAAAATTCTATTTTTCCCACAGTGTTGTAGTTCTAGGGATCCTTTTATCATTTTGGTATTTAAGCCACCCTTGCATAATGTTTTCTTTTTGTTAAATCATCAGTGATCCTTTAACTTATCTGTGAAGGAGAAAATGATTGTTTTACCGTATGTGTTTGATTCTGCTACAGGGTCTTTCTCAAGTCTTATCACCACAAAATATGGGAAAAGCCCTTGGAGTAAAAGTCTTCCTTAAAATTGTGTGACTTTTCCTAGCAAGTACTCATGCTATAAAAACCGTTACAGAAAGAGTTTAGTTTTTGTAGTTTTCTGTCTTAATGTATCCTTCAGGAAAAGCATATCTTCACATCTCTTAATGGTGTGATAGCTTTCAAATGTATTGTTGTCTGAACTGTTGATTAAACAAAATGGTGCTGATTGCAGGAGGGTGGCTAAATGTGGACAGAAGTAGCTATTGCAGCCTGCTCACTAAGAAGTAATTTATCAAAGTTTTATCTGATTTCAGAGGCATTAGATTTATCAGTCACAGTTTATAAATGGCATGTCATCAGGATCAAACCGAAGCAATACCTTACTCAAGTGCTGCTGTAAAGCAAGTGTAAACATCTTCTGTAGATGTACTGTGTCCTTGAACTAGGAGGTACGTCATGCAACATGTAATTACAGCAACCTTTATTATTTTGTTTAGTTCTAAAATTATTTTGTTGTTGTTGTTTTGGTAATCAAAATTTGATTTTGGCTCCTCACCCAACCCAAAAATATTTACAATTTCGCTACTGGGGAGACAAGCATAGCCATTTGGTACAATGCATAGAAATAACTCTGGAAAAGTGGAAGGTGTCAGAGCCAGAAGTTCCCGGGGTGGCAGGAGGTGGCAGGGATCCCAGGGGGTGGCAGGGTAGGGCCTCATGGCCAGGGCTCATCCCACTACCTCAGCCAGGGAGCAGGGCAGTGGGGGGCAGCCCCAGTTCGGGGCATCAGGAAGCTCCCTAGGTATGGGACCAGATGAGGGTTGGGTTGGATGTCAGTCTGGTGAGTGGAGGGTCAGGATCAGGACCAGTGAGGGAAGTGGGGGTCAGAGACAGTCCTGGGATGGCCAGACAGGACCAGGGAGCTTCAGTACCCTGATGGAAGCTTGCTTTCCCACTGATGGAAGGGACAGTTTATCCAGAGTGTTTCCAGACCATGCCTACTTTTGATGAGCAAGGAAGTTAAAGGCATACCAAATAACAACTACAAAAATTTACAGCAAAATAACTGATGGACATCCAAGAAAAGGGTTTAAAGGAAACCTGCCTGATCTGAGAAATAAACCTGCTGTGTATTCCAGCCTGACTGAGAGTCTTGGGTTTGACTGTTTGGATGATGAAACCATTTGAGATTCAAGTGCAATACGGAGGGAGTTTTATTAAACTTATAAAAATCCATTTGAGTCTAAATTAACCTTGGTGGTTCTTTAACCAGCATAAGAGAAAATGTGCTAAAACCCCAGTAGGACAGACACCCTGACAACCTGCTTGATTTTGGGGGTATGTTTTAAAAATTTTAGCCCTCAATTCTGTATTTGCAAATTGTTCATTAAGATTGTTTTAGACCCTTGAAAACATATACAACTTCTTTAAGTGATTATGAAGGTAAATCTTATTGTCTGGGGAAATGACTTCTGCACAGCTATTTCTTTTATTGCTGTGCTGAATGTGAAGGCATTACTCAGTTTAATAAATCCTACTGTATCTCTCAGTCTGTGTAGCCTGATATAAATATCTCCAGTTATGTCATATTACCACCTTTGTACAGCTAATGTTACGTTCTTGATGACTGGTGGCTGATAAATGCAAAACCTCATTTGGTTTGTGAGTGATTGAACGCTAACACTGTTTAGATTTCTTAATATACTTGTATTAGCATGAATAAGTAATGAGCATGCCAGGCTTTTTTGAATATTTGATTGTATCTTTATAATGGATTTGTGTCTCTCTCTTTGTGCTAATGTCATTGTAACTTTGTTGGTGTCATAACTCCAAACCTTAGCAATCGATCTTTATCAGAATATCTTAAGTCAATTACCCTCTCATGGCCAAATTACTGTGTCATAATACTTTTCTTATAAAAATATTCTGCATATTGCATTTAGGATACAAATAAGTACTAATTCTATCTGCAGTACATTTCTCATTTCTTCATATTGGCTTTTATTAGGGTATCGATCAGTGATTTTTGTTTTACTGTCTCTATAAGCATACATGCACACATACATGAAACATAAAAGCTTCTTTTAATTCTACTATTTATTAATAGACTTGCTGACCCTTAATACTCAAATTCAGCCATCTCTCATGTGCCATAGACTTCTGTTACTTCTAAAAATTAAGCCCTAATGTTTATAGTTTCCTGGAAATCATCATCCATCATTTTGGAGAATAACTATTGTAGGAGGAAAATATTTGTTTGTCAGAGGCTTCTTGGTTATTCTAATACCCTAAAAAAATATGTACCTGCAGTACAGTAGATTTTCTTTAATCATCCTGCATCATGTCTACTGACTCATTTAACAAGTAAAGGAATTGAAAGAAAGATGGTTATTTTGTTAGTTTCTTAGTGGTTCCCAAATATATGTTGCTTTTTCTATGAAAAATAACTAAATGGAAGACTACTAGACCAGTGATACTGGCATGGGCAGGGTATTGTCTGGGCGTGCATTGTTCTGTCTCCGCGCTTCTGAATATATGCTTCTGTTCTAAGGTGCCAAATTTACCTGAGTCACCCCTGAAGCAATATTTTTGGTTATGGAAACTTCAAAACCTGTTATGTGGACTTCAGTTCATGGCAGACTTAAAACACTGCTGTTTCATGGCAGATGTTGGACCTATTATTCTGGGGATGCATAGTGGAAATGCTACCCATTCCATACTTTTACTGTGTTACTAGTGTAGCTGAAACATGGATCCAACTGCTGTATTTCATTACCTGCTTTTATCAGAGGAACCAGTATGAGCTGGAATAGAGGACTACCAGAGGTAGATCTGCCCCTCTCCTTTCCTTTAAAATCAGCTAGCCAAAATGCTCCCCATTTTTAAAGCTATATTAATCAAAATACACTAATAATAATGTAAAATGAAATAACTCTGTAACAAGGCAAAACCAGAATTGCTGAATGAGGGAAAAACCTCACAAAATGGGATTAAAATAAATTACTTCTGCCTGCCAGAGACTGGGAAAGCGATGGTCGAGTTCTCCTATTTTTCTTTTCAGTCCATTGGCTTACTGGCTTCTAGATTAAAACAAACTTCGCACAGTCCTCTGATTCCTAGAAAATCTCTTTCTGTGTCAGCTTCAAGGCTTGGATGGGCTCCATGCTGCTGACAGACCTCCTCTTTTCTCTGGAAACTTCCAGTCTGCGTTTTGCTGCAAACTGTGCCCCTGCTATCGCCACTGTCCTACTCCAGCCACTGCTCTCAGGGGCCTGCAGGGCTGAATGCTCAGTCACTTCAAGGGCTGGTGCAAGCTTCCTCCTTTGCTTCTGCACAGGTTTCAATCTGATCACAGTACAGTTGTCAGAATGACGTAATCGTATAGCATCCAACTTTGCTGCCCATCCACAGAACATCGTAAACATTCCAGTTCTAGTCCTTAGATAGTAAACTATGAAGAAAACCATCAGATTGTTCTCTTCGTCAGGATGACTGGAGCATCTTGATCCACTTTGTGTCTGAAAAAGAAGACATGATATGTTAATAATGGTGAATTTTAATTTTTGAACATTATGCAATGCAGGAGAATTTTGTGATTAACAACGGCGAACCTGAGCAAGTTGCCTTCATGCCCCAAAATATTGTCCATCTACACTAAAGGAAGTAAAAATGCTTCCTGAAAATTTGGTCCTTATTTTCCTTCTAGCTCATAGAATCATAGACTGGTTTGGGTTGGAGGGGACCTTAAAGACCATCTAGTTCCAACCCCCTGCCATGGGCAGGGACACCTTCCACTAGACCAGGCTGCTCAAAGCCCCGTCTAACCTGGCCTTGAACACTGCCAGGGAGGGGGCAACCACAGCTTCTCTGGGCAACCTGTGCCAGTGTCTCACCACCCTCACAGGAAAGAATTTCTTCCTTAGATCTAATCTAAATCTACCTTCTTTCAGCTTAAAAGAGTTACCCCTCATCCTATCCCTACAATCCTTGATAGAGTCCCTCCCCACCTTTCCTGTAGCCCCCTTCAAGTACTGGGAGGCCGCTCTAAGGTCTCCCTGGAGCCTTTTCTTCTCCAGGCTGAACACCCCCAACTCTTTCAGCCTGTCCTCACAGGGGAGGTGCTCCAGCCCCTGATCATCTTTGCGGCCTCCTCTGGACCCACTCGAGCAGGTCCATGTGCTTCTTCTGTTGGGGGCCCCAGCACTGGACACAGCACTGCATGTGGGTTCTCACAAGAGCAGAGTAGAGGGGGAGAATCCCCTCCCTCGACCTGCTGGCCACGCTTCTCTTGGTGCAGCCCAGGACAGGGTTGGCTTTCTGGGCTGTGAGCACATGTTGCTGGCTCATAGTCCGTTTTCCATCCACTCATACCCCCAAGTCCTTCTCCTCAGGGCTGCTCTCAATCCACTCCTCACCCAGCCTGTATTTGTGCTTGGGATTGCCCTGACTCATGTGCAGGACCTTGCACTTGGCCTTGTTGAACCCCATGAGGTTTGCACAGGCCCACCTCTCAGGCCTGTTCAGGTCCATCTGAATGGTACATCCCTTCCCTCCAGCTCCTTGTATTATAGAAAGAAGTTATTCAGTGTACTTGCCAATAGATTTTAATGTAGGTCCATCACTGTTTTCCTGCAAAGTTGAAACATGTGCTATCAATGTGTGTCAAGATATGCCCACAGGACTGTTGCAGAAAGCCATAATGAAAACATCTGGAAACACCTCAGACATTCAGAGACTCATCAGTGATTAGTCCAAAGATGAAACTTTGTGAACCTTCCTCACCTGTGTTTTTGAAACTCTTTACCTTCCCTTCATTTATCAGTCTCCATTCCCTCATCATATTCACACTGTCTGCATTCCCACTTGTATACAGTTTATTCAGGCCTGTTTCCCATGAATCTGTATTCTCTGTGCTTATGTCCCACTTCTCAGACATAAGCAGCATGCTCTCTAGATCAGCAGCAGCTCACATAGAGTTTTACGTATCTTGTCCTATTAGAACAAGTCATATATTTTGTAGTTTAGTAGAATTATGTGGGAGAATCAGAAGGGTCACATCTCCCTCTGGTTTTTCACAGAAAAAAAATGAATGTGATATAGTTCATATTGATGCCAAGTACATAATCGTATTTTCCTCCTACTTAGGAAACCTTAGTCTCAGAATTTTATGTTAGATGAGCAGATGCATTACATGGGATGTTTTCCAGATTCCTTTTTAAAAATATGAGTCACTCAGTGTTTGCCATGCAAAGTCCTTTACTCTGTAACAGTGTCCCTAGACCATTTGAATATGCACCAGGAAACATGCTGAGCAAATTACTAGATTGAACAGCAAATTTTTAGTAAAGTTTGTCATTCAAGTTAATAAAGTGACATGGGTGTCAAAAAAAAAAAAGTAAAAATACAGTCTATATTTGCACCTACTTTTGAAAAAAGCCTTGCATTTTTGCTTCGTGGAATATGCACAGCCACGACCTACATGATGGTATCATGTGGATCAGCTCAGATAATTTGGTTTCATATACTTACTTATTTGAAAGTGTGATAAATAAAATTGAGCTAATGGACAGTTTCAGAGCATACCTAACTGGACAAAATTTCAGTATCACTACCAATTTTCTGCAACATTTTGTATTTGCTGTGCTGAGCATCTCTCCATTAAGCAGCCTGACTTGTGGATCCCTTTGTTAACCCTTTACTATTCAAGGAATCATTGCTGGGTATTGGGCAGCTGTGCAGGGTTGGCTCTTTAAGGAGGTATGTGGCAAGTAATATTAAGAAATTTACTTTTTGTGGTTGACTCTTGATACTTACTACAGTTTACCATGTAAATACCTTCATGTGCATGATGATTTCAGTGATACTCATATTTTATCTCATATTCCATTAATTCTCTGAAGATTTCAGTTAAGTTCTGTCTGGTGAAAACTATCTGGTCTGTTAACTTTAGAGAAGGAGCTTCAGAACATTTTGTAAGAACATGTTTTTGGTGAACTGTGTGTGTATGAATTTTAGGAATAAGAAAATTTTTCAGAATTGTACATGGCTTAAACCAGCATGATAATCATGTGGCTCACAAGAAGACTTATGAAATTAAGTTTTTTACTGCTATATCCATATGCATATAACTCTCCTTTCACATCTGCTTTGTATTTTTGTATTTTCCCAGCACTTTCTGAGCCACAATTCCAATTGTGGTTTTATTAAGTGAGCTAGAAATAGATTGCAGTAGGTTCAGGTGAAAGCGACATCTGGCCTGCTAACTTTATGATTATAAAGAGAGTAAGGACAACTTTACTCTCTGATGTAATATTATGCCTCTTGTCTTCCTAAAATCTGAAAAAAAAAAAAAAGAATGGATTTTCTTCAGGGTCCTTTGTCTATGAAAGAGCTTTATGAAGATATACCCTTATAGAAATTCTTTTGGAATACTTTCTTAAATGTTATCAACCAAAAGATATGAACTTTAGAAATAGAAAAGAAAAACAAATTTCTTAACAAGTGGATAGTTTTTCATTCATGCTATTTCAATACTTTTGTTAATGAAAGATTAAAAGTGATGTTTTTGAAGAGAAGACTTAACAATGCTCCCACTTGCTTAAGTAGTGCAAATAAGCTTCCTAGTAAGCCTCTCTAGGCTTGATGTCTAACATAGGTGACTAGTACTGGAAACTTGCAGCATTCATGTTTCAGAGCAGAGATTTCACTGCTCCACCTGGTAAAACCAATCACAGCACTGTTCATTGCTAGACCTCAGTCTGACTCACAGAGAGCATGAATACTAGAGTCACGCAGAGAAAGCTCATTCTTACTTTTAGAAGAATTATCTTATTTAGTGTTTGATTTTATTCTGATTGATATGTGTCATATCTGGCGAGGAGAAAGGCTGCCTGCTCTTTCAGAGAGAATGCCTTTCTATGCTGTGCCTTCTCTCGGGACAAGAGAGAATCCTCATGGCAGAGCTACAGGCCTTGAAAATGAGACCCAGGTGAGGACTGAGGGATTACAAACCTTGGAGTTAGGCAGTTCTAGATTCCCGTCTCTGCAGCAGTCTGCTCTTTGAGCTTTCATTTATTTCCCCAGCCCTGATAAAAGCCGGGATTTTATTTTAAAAATAATATGCTTTTTTGTTGGCTACCTGTTAATTTTTTTAAACTTAACTGTATTATTCCCGTAGTGGAATTCTCTGAAAATTGTCATGACACCCTGTCTCCCTAAGCTGAAAAACTTTATTTAACTCAGTAGTATATTAGATGCATTAAGTTTGAGAGTTAGTGGCTGTTTTCCCTAGGAGTGTATTGATTTATACATTGCAAACTTGTCTGGGTGAGCAAAGGACTCTTTTCTCAAGTTCCTCGGCATAGTGGTTTCTCCTGCATGTTTCCTGGTTGAAAGTTCCATCTCCTTTTGATCACTGAGAGACCATTATTAGCTCTTCTTTTACTGTCATGATATAAAAGCATTTGGGGGAAAGTTAATTAGCAGTCTGTCCTTTTCTATATTCAGAGGTTTTTAAAATCTGTTTAGTTCTTGGAGAAAGCATATATTAAAATAGAATATTGCATGGAAAAGCCACCTACAGATATTACTTCTGAGATAAAAGACCCAATAAAGAAGCCAGTGACTTTCTGTCTTTTTTGCTTGGGATGTATACTAGGCATTTCCATGGTGATTAGAGTTTTATAAATGCCAGAGATAAATGGTCACAAGGAACTGCTGCAAACAGCAATAAGTATTGAAGTAAAGACTTAAATAGTCCTCTTCTACCAGCTTCCCCTTGTGATTCACTCCCTGTGAAACTGCAAGTTGCGGGCCTACCTGACCGAGCTAAAAAGCTCATGTATAGAGCTTATATTATCTTCTAACCACCTGGCATTTCTATATTTTAATTTTATTTAAAAGTATGTATCACCATTCAGTGGGTCAGATTATGTCAATACATTTGTTATAATGTTGATAGCATTCGTTATCAAAATGTATTCACCATTTTTGGGGAAAAGTCATAATAAGCCCCCAAGTAATGGAAATTATAAATGACACCTGCCAGTCACTGGAGCCCTGCCTGCATGTGTAGTCCTGCCTGGAATCCAGAGTCTGTCTCAGATCAAGTCCCTTGATTGGCAGTGCATGTTGCTCTCTTTGTGCAAGCCAGCAGATTACCAATAAGAGTAAATCACATAAAGTTGGAATGATGATACTGTTGGCACCTGTTGAGTAAGGAAAAGTCTGTTCTACTTATAAGCCATAGACTATGGAAAATTGACCAAATCCCATACTTCATATCATACCTGGGCATTTTTGTATTTGTACTTGGAAGTCTGTGTAACTTGGGAAAGGAAGGTGGTAGTGCAGATACAAACCTGCCTTGAAGCATCCTCTTTCCTAAAGAAATGTTGTAAATAGAGCCGATCTCAAAACTGCTATCAATGTGTTACAATACATGAATTGCACTAATTACATTAAATGCACAATTCAAGGGTGAGTCTTTTCAAGAGTTTCATTTCTCATCAGAGGGATGAACTTCATTCATGCATGGTTAGTTGAAAACAGTTATTTTGAGTTCCAGTCAAAATCAGCATTGGTGAAGACTGTGATTAAGGTTTATCTCATATCTTGTTTGTTCCACAGTGGGTGTGGTTTCCTAATGGTTGAGCATCTGATTCCTATTTATTTGTCTAGTGATGACAGTTTTGTATACAAATTCAGAATTAAGTGTCTTTGTAAAAGTCCAACATTTCCAGGACATAATCAACACATACCCTATTGCTTGTATCACCACGGTGTGTGGGAACACTGCCAGCTATATATACATTTTATAAATGAAGGAAACATTTGTAACAGTGGACTTCCCATGTTCTGGACTCTCATTTTGTCATGTGCAAAGTAGCAATATTAACATGAATATTTTACCTATTTCAGCTTCTTTCTCTGCTGTGTTTAATTTTATTCCTTTTATTGTGGATACCATAGGATTTACAAGTGTGTTCCAAATGTCATGTTTCTATATGGTTTAATCTCTACTAGGTGGTTACTGGGATTGAGTGCCTGTAACAAACCAATCACTCTTAGTATTCTTCCTGCTTGTTGAATGTTTGATGCGATCACCTAAAACCTTGTAAGCTTAAGATTTTGAGGCAATAAGTAAGGAAAATAAAAATTATCTCATCTCTTTAGATATCTATGTGCTCTGCATTAATTCATACAATGGATTTTTTTATACTAAAGTTTTCTTAAGATATGACAAGTGATTACTTCTTTAAGTATGTACTCTATCCATTATTAAATTGATTATTCAGATCTCATTTAAAACAAGAGGCCAGATGGCAATATTCCAGTATTTGTTGCTACTAGCAACCACAAACCCCAAACTGAATGATTTTCCATTTTTCACTGTGGATGAAGGGACCTCTTCATTTTACATGCAGTAAAAAGAAGCTACAGGTAACCAATTACAAAATAAGATTGTTATACTAATACTTTATAAAAATCATCTGTTACACTTGTTGATGACCTCAGAAAACATGTGATCTATTTCTAGGTTTGCTAACTTTGTTACTAATTATAATTTTTAGTTAATATTATTGTCATGAAAGAAGGCTTTTTTTTTTTTTTAACTTGCTCAGATTGTGAGACTCTAGTTAACAAGACTATGACTATTCTGAGAAAGTATAAGAAAAGATAAAATCAAGAATGGTTCAGAATGTAGTTTACTTGATGGCTGATAATTGTGATTTGAGTAAAAGAAATGTATATTGAGAGTAAACTTTAAGGTGATATAATAATGTCATTTGAAAAATTAGAACTGGTGAATAAGTGCTTAATGTCTCTTCAGAAGTATCTATGATTTAAAAAGTAGGGACTGAGCCAATATCTAGAACTTACTCTAAGTCTCACTTCTTAGCATTTAGGAGTCCCACAACTGACCATTTCGGCTAATTAGCCAAAAAATGACAGTAAGGCAAGGACTATCTGGGTCTCCTCCTTAATGACGACTTGCTGTGTAAAGGTAAAAAGTGATGTCAGTATAGCTCATTAATTGGTATCAGAGAAGAGATAATAAGAATAATAAAGACAAATATGTAGAAATAACTTCTTCATTTTCATGAGGGGTCTTTTGCATACAGTTCATTTCTTCATATGTGTACTTATAAGTATCTAAAGGTATGTGTTTCCTAACTATGTGTATGCTTAGCACTGCAGATATGAAAGCTGGGTATTTTAATAATACTTGACTGAAACTTTATTTTGGCCATGATATTAAATGGACTTGAGCTGCATTTATTTTGTTACCTCTTGTTTGTCCTTGGCTCCCTATGAAATCAGTAGTAAAATTCCCACTAACTGTGGTGCATTCCACTGGCCCGTTTTTCCATCATTGCTCTATAAGCAATAAAATTTCTGGTCCTGCATTTCTGCATAGCTGTAAACTTACTATACATTGGGTATTAAATGTAACTTGACTTGTTTCTTAATCTGGGTAGCAGATGAGAAAATGGGTCCTAAATGACAGATGTTACTCTGCTTAATGCACTGCCAGAAAGATCTAAGAGGTTGTGGTAAAGAGGCTAGAACAAGAAATGAGATAGGATAGGCAAATAAGAAAGTACTCTTTTGTTATTTATTCAGTTTAACAAGAGATTTTAGTAAGTTAAAAATTCTCACAACTAATTTTTGAAATAAAATGCTTAGTTAATAATAAACACGCTCAGCCCCATAATCCAGAGACTATTACACTCTGGTAATTTCAAGAAACAAATATTAGCTTATAAATGCTGTGATGGCAAAATGTGCTAGCATACATGTTAAGTTTCTAATCAAACATTGCAAAAATTCATTAATCAGTATTTCATAGTTCATTACAGTCTGACTAATTTTGAAATCCTTCATGTAAATTGATTAAATGTCTTCAGTATTCAGATAAATGGGCTTTTGTTTTAAGCAACCTTTACTGTGAAGTCCATATTTCTCCAGGATTGAGTTCTGGTAACATTTGACTGTCATGTCTGACATACTAGCCAGTTGCCATTTCACCCCTTCTTCTTCTCCTTCTCTATATTCCAAATATCTCATTGACCAATTGTGAGAAAAATATTCTTAAATCTTCTTTAGACGTAACAGGTCATAGTTAGAAAGTGCTCCATCATCTACTGTCATCAGTCAGCAAAGCTTTTTGTTTTTTTTTTTTTTTTCTTTTGTAATGCAATTCTTGCCCTTGTTTAAAGTGTTTAAAGGAACTGTTTTGCTATATAAATAGCAGATGTGAACACCTCAGGTTGGTGGTCAAGTCTTATTTTACACAATAGAATATATATGAAAAGTATTCTGGGGGCAAAAGCTCAGCTGTTGCACACAAATATGCGTTGCCTTAGTACACAAGCATTTAAGCAGGGGCATGCTGCCCTCCCAATATCCTTAGCCTAATGCAGCTGCAGAAGCTGCTGCCGAACACAGGCTCCCACTATAGATGAGCACAACTCTGCCATCCTCCAAGGCAGAACTCCCCTTAGAGAGGCTTCTGGAATGAGAAGAAAGACTGCTTTCACTGAGCCTTGTATTAGGACTCCAGGTTTTACAGTTTTATGTAAGACTGTGATGGGAGATTAATGGAAAAAAAAGCACTACAGCACATAGTGCTTTTTATTAAAGAGATACCACATTCTTCTTCATGTAAACATATAGCAGTTACTCTATATGGCAAACACAGAGAAGAGTCTCATACAGTCTTCTGCAAAATAAATTCTTGTGAAAGCATAGTGCTGGCTAGAAAAGTAATGGCCGTATTCTTGTTTACTGGACAATTTAAAATTTCTACTGCGAATTTGTACTGTGAATTTTTAACTAGCTTTTTGAAAGTGTTCATCACAGTTTAATTATTTCAGAGGTCGTACAATGGGAATATAAGGGCCTGAGGGTGGTCAGCATATATTAAGTTCTCAAGTTAAAATCTGACTGCAGGAGTTTGTTGGTCATTCAGCTAATCATCGTGGAGTCTACTGTGTATCCAGAAAAAGGATTTATTCTATGTCTTCTCTTGGGTATTTGCTTAAAATCCTAGTATATTCTTTATATACTGATAATCTTGCCTATGCTGAGATCTCTAGTCCACCTTTTGTGAAATCTGAGCAGGTGGCAGTCAAGAGCCTCTGATCTTCATGCCTTTTGATCTGCATGTACTGCCCTGAGTGTTTTCTCTGATGCTGTAGATAGAGATTTTGGTCTGCATTGTTTTTCCTCTCTAGATGAATCATCTGCAGATTATGTAAATTTTTTTGCTTAATTTTTACTGGAAATACTGCAGTGTGCCTTTTTCACCCCTTGGCAAATTGCTTCTGGAGTTCAGGATTCTTCTTACCTATGTCCTTGTCATTACTTCTGTGCTTCAGAAACATGAGCTTTCTGCATGTTATATCTCTAGCAAATGAGGGAGATGGCATTACAGTTAGCTCAGTGGTCAGCTATGAGATGCATGCAAGTCGTAAAATGCCATTGCAGCAGCATGGCCCTCAGTAAAGGCAGAGCTACATCTGCCTTAGCTAATGCTTTATTAATTGGTTTTTTTTATGAGCAGTTCTTTAGCAGTTGCCACAACAGTATCTATAAGAATAAGAGGCAAAGTCAACTTTAACCAAAGATAATTACTCTGCTCTTGAATATGTGTGCTGTTTTGAATTGATATTTTAAAGAAATATGAGGATTCCAGAAGGTGTAGAATGATCTAAAAAGGCTGATCTCAGGAAAATAGAGAACTTCATGAAAACTGAATCCCAATAAAAACCTGGTAGACAGTAACACAGTATATCTAGTAGACAGTAAAACGTTACAGTTGTTGCCTTTGTTTTTCATCATTTAGGACTTGATTTGGAAGCCACAATATCTAGTAGTGAAACATGCAGCTTCCATTAGAAGTATTTTTTTAAAAACTGGCCATGGCCAAACTGATACCAGAGACGTGTGTCAGATCAATGTTAGTGTTTTCAAATATTTATGTGTATTTAGTCTTACGTATTCTTTCTTACAGGCTGTACTGGATCATATACCATGTGTAAGTAGAATATACCTTATTTTTCTTCCTGTTCTTTGCTAGGTCAGCATGATTAATCATTTCAGTGCCCTTTTAACCAAAGGTTTGAACTTTTTCATATGAAGTTTCTCACATCTTCCTCTTTAATTGACACATTCCTCTAATCGCCCCTTTGACTGGATCCTTGGCCTTCGCAGTCCTTTCGAAAGCCCAGCAGAATGCTCGTGTTTTCAGCTGTGTAATGCTAGTCCACTGAGGAAAGGCTTTCAGGAATGTGTTTAATTTCTGGTTTATCTTGAATTCTTTCCTTGTGTTAGTACTTACCTGCTTTTTTTCATATATTGAAAGACTTCCTGTTTTGAAATAGTCATGAGCTTTTTTTGTATTTTAGAGCAATGACTTTCTATTATGACTCAAACTCTGATACTGTAGGTTACTAATTTACAGTATGAAACCTATCAAGTTGCCTTCAGCACTTCACAAGACTGGTATTTTATTGTTTAACAGAGCCTTTCTGAGATAAAATGCTCTCAGCTAGTTTTTGTATGTTGAGTTCTTTATTCAAGTGAACAGCCTTGATTGTTTCTTGAGATCTCTGCCATAATAATCTTAGAATAAAGCCCAGTAGATATAAGTCAACTCGTTGATGAAGTAGTTTTGTATCTGCTTTCCTCCTAATCACTATTAAGAGTAAATATTTGATTCAATTGAAGGGAGCTGCAATGAGTTCAAGGGGTTTTTATGCTAAGCTTTGACCAAGCTATTAAAATGAGACTTTCAAAGGTATTAGATACTTAACTGAAATCCCTTGGAATATCTGAACTCGGATGCTCAGTCTTTCCCCTTGCTGGAATTTGGTGCACAGCTGATACCAAGAGCTGTCAGAAAGTTCACTGGCATTTTGACACAATTGACTGTAATTTGCAGGGGCAGAAAGGCATTCTTCTGTTTTTCAAACTTCTCCTCCTGTGAACTATTTGATTTTAATAGTAATATTTCTTGTGCTTCCTTTCATGTCAGTCTAGAAGAAAAAAAAGAAAGACTGGAAACGGACTGTTTCATATAAGTTGTTTTACACCTAACAGATTCCATACTACATTTATTTCTGCAACGTTATTCCTAGGAAGCATTTTATTTAATAAAAATCTTTCAGAAAACAATTACACATGATACTTCTATGCCTATCTCTGTGATTTCTGAAGTAAATTCTCCTTTAATGTTTGCAAATTTTAATTCCAATGGTAGTGGGTTTTTTTTCTTTAAGCAGCAGCCTGATCGGTAATTGTGCACTAGTATGTGTTCCAGCTTTGTTTCCTTCAGTAATTTCATAGCAGATGCCTTCAGTAAAGATACTGTACTTACAAGTATAAGGTGAGCAGAATACAGAGAATATGCCTTCTAGTTACCTGGGAGAGATACCAACATGTGAAAGAAGAAAAAATATTGAAGCAATATGTACTTTTACCTAGCTTTTATGAACATAAAGTTTTGAAACAATTTATCCCTCACTTCAGTAATATTTGTGTCTTTCATAAATCATATTTACATATATTTTATGGAAAAATAGCTCCCCTTACTGCTTCTGTAATAAAAGAGTCTTTGCAAATCTGCTCCCTAATAAATTAAAAGTAGCTGGCCACATCTTTTTTGAAAGTCATAAAGGGGAATTAAGTGCCCATCTCCCATTAACTTTTGATGACGCCCGAGAAAATCTGCCAGAAGATTTCTCACAGATGCCTCCAAAACCAGTATTTGGGAGTTTACTTTGATTTTAGGAGCAAGAAATTTGCCATGTTACTCTCTGCTTTTTGTCTCAGACAGGATCATTCTTTGGTAATGTGCCCATGCCTGACACTATTTTTTTTTTTTTTTTTTTTTTAGAAATGTCAACATTCAAAGGCTGATGATGCTTTATCTTTAGCAATACTGGCTTTCATAACATCATAAATACAAATTTTTAAAACTCTGCATTCTGATATGTCTTATCGTATAGCCCTAATAAAATCCTCAGTGATATGTATACAAGTTCACTTCAACAGAATGATAGTTGTCCCTCTGAGCAGCATTTGTGGCAATGGCCATTACTGTTGGAGGTGGCCCATATGAGAATGGAGGTACATAGCTTGTGTTCCCTCTTGTCCATTCATGTACTGTGTGCCTATCTTCCTTCTCCTCTGTACAAATTTTAAGGTATATGCACTAGAATTTATTTTAGGGAGTGTTTGTGCAGTATTTGCTCAATGGAGCACCTATCTTGAGTCCTGTAAGCAGATAATAGCAAAATGGGTTCTGAAAAGTGTTAAAGGTACAAGTAACAGTATAGGAGCTAGGAATGTCTTCAGTTTACATTTTCCTATTGTTTCCTTCCAAAAATTGTTTGCTATATAGCCTTTTTGATGTTTTGGTGCACTGTACCATGTTGCTGTGTGGCATTTATATGCAATAGAAGAAAACAAAATGAGATATCATAACATTTAAGAGAAAACTCTTTGACCAGTCGGTGGTCACAAGAGCAGCCTAGAACTAAATAAAGCTCTATTCCCTATAAGCAGGTTAAACATGTGGTAAAAAAGCTTAGCTAGGGAGCTCATTTAACCGTAAGGAAGATAAAACTTTCCAAGTTTCCCCTCCTTTCATTAAGAGGAGGTTGAGATGGACTGTTTTCAGAAAAGACATGAAAACCAGGGCAGGGGGAAGAAATATCAGTCACCCCAAAATTAGTGATTTTATTTTCTTTGGCTGTAAATATGCTTGTTTCAGATTGTGATACTGTTTATATTATTACTAGTGCATTTTCAAATTCTCTTTTCAAATTCTGCATATTCCATAGGCCAGCCTCTCCTATCGGAGTGAGATGGAGAAATCAGCCTTAGGGAAAGGGAAGGAATGGGACTGTGGAACAGTGATGCTTAAAAGTGATCTAACATGTCCCAGTTTCTTACCTGGCTTGTAGTGGAGCCAGGCAGTGTTATCAAAAAGAAAGGGGGAGCAGTTTCAGACAAGTCTACTGTAGATGGTGGCACCCTGTTTTCTCCCAGATATCTAAAACTGGAAAGGCCATCACAGTTAGAAATGTTCAGTAGAGTTATCTGTTTGGCTTTGAGAAATAAAGCAGAAGAGAGAAAAAGAATTAATTTTTTCCTCTCCTCAGCTGTTGAATTTTCTGCCCCGCAGTCCTGTCTGTTTTCCTCACGTTCTTCTGGTATATATTTTGTAGGTATATTGCAGAGAATGGATGGAGAATCACAAGACCAGAGTCACTTCAGTTCTGGTCTAGATATGACTAAACCTGACTCCACAATCTCAGAGAGGTTTTCATAGTTCTTCTTGCATCAACTGAATCCTTTACCCTTGGTGATGGCAGCAGCTGCTGGAAACATGGCCACAGTAGAAATAAGATTGCTGTAGTTCTGAAAGCAACAAACTAAAAATGAGCAATCATGGTCTACAACAATCTACAGACGTGGGGAGTAAAATATTCCAAATGACTTAATTAAGTCTGTTGTGCAGCTGAATCATTGATCCAAAGACGAGTGCCTAAAAAGGGGGTAATTTGTGGAAAAACAGTTTTTTCCTGGATTAAAAATTATGGAGTAAAATAAAATAAAAAATTGAGATTTGTTTATAATTAAGATTTCTTCATGTGTGCTGGTTTTTTTTTTCCTCCTCTCATCAGACTTTAAACCTGTTAAACTGAAAATCAGAGAAAACCACTTAAATTTGTCCTATGCACAACACCCATTAGTTCATTTGTGTTAATTTGCTTTGAATATTAAACTATAGGGAGTTTGCCAAATAAAACCAAGATAAACTTTGTGATCCAATGGCGATTTAAATACTTTTTGTTCTCATTTAAACTGGTAAATTTGATCTGGATTAGCTAAAAGGAGTTACATATCTAACAAAGTATTTAACAGAAAATTAAGAGAAAGTGTCTTTATATTGAAACCATTTCTCAAAACTAAAAAAAGGCTGCTTTCTGAAAATATCGTCAATATACTAATAAGAATTATTTTAAAAGGTTTTGTTAGACTTTTAATCTAAGCAGCTAATGTTAGACAAGGAGTAGCTATGTAAATCCAACTTGAGTTGCCATTATTAACCATTAATCTTAAAATAGATGAATCCATAGACATGGGAATCATACACTGATAATTTAATACAAATGTATTAGACTTGCTAATAATATTCTGCCAGGGACTGTTTTAAGCATCTGAAAAAAACACAGACTAACTCATAGTAATAACATAATTTTAGGCAGTATCTTAGTTTGGGGAAATATGCTTTATGTTACAGAATTTCAAAAGATAAAAATATTTTAAAATGTTCTCCTTATGCTTCTATTGTATTTTTACTTTATTGCTGGTGATTTCTACTTTTGACTAGCTAATGGGAATGTATTTTTTCTCTGTATTGCTATTACCTCTTCCTGCTACTTTCCAGGTCACTAATTTTTCTGCTTAGAGTTCATTCTGCTTAGACCGATATGCTGTCTTTTTTAATGAGGTTATTTCTGGGTTATTAGCCTTCCTGTTATATGATACCTTATGTGAAAGATCTAATTGATGTAAATCAAACATAGCTTGCAGAGGAAAATCAAAATGATCTTTTAGATATTTTGTAGGTTCATGTGTATCTCAGAAATTTTGTATTTAAAGCTACTTTTTAGACAAGAGGGTTATATGTGGCTAATAACACAAATAAATCTTTTTTTATTCATACATTAACAGGTTCAAAGAAGTGGAAATTGAAGAAATGCATTGGCATTTTGGTTTGCTGAATAAGCTTTAGATGGAAATTGCTCTGAAAAGTATTTAGTGGGAGGGGTTTAATTGTACAGTTCAATAACCTCAGTAACATTTTTTTATTAAAGCATTCTTACATAAGCCGTTAAGCTTTAGGTTAATTTTTACTGTTATTTTCTGGTTATATTTGATAACAGAGATTGGAAAGACAACTAAGACAGTGCTATACCTTGTTAACACTTTTAAATGGATTACATGTATGCTGCCTTTTTAGAATTATTTTTGTTGTAAATTCTGCAGTCAAAAGGATTTTGTTGTTATGTTACACATATTAAAAGCATGTTGTTTTCCAGTCATTTCGCTTGTGGCAATTGGTAGTGTCAAAGGGAATTGCGTGACTTTTGTGTATACATTGTAATTATATAGGAAAGTAAAATGTGATTTATTCTTTTTCACATTGACTTTCCCTTCCTTTGTGGTCTGATATTTTTTACCTCAACTGAAATGTCCTACTTTAAAGATACATGAGTGACCTTTATGTATATTAATTTATATTCTTCTATACTACCTGTGCATGTTTTACATAATGTACACACAAAAGACATGTTGTTTCTTGAGAACAATAGATCCCAATTTACCTAGCTGTGAATATTTAGATAGGTATTCCATTGGAATTTAAAGTTTGTCTTGCCAGATGTCAAGTGTTCGTTTTTTTTTTTTTTAATTTTGCCTTTGTTTTAGTGTTGGAGTATATAGCAGTGTCAGCTTCTCCTGCCACACCTTAGCTCTATTTAACACATGTACAAAATTGTTTTTCCTGCAGAAAACTGGGATGAAATCCCATTTTGATCTTCTTCACAGATCTATAACAAGACAGTCTCTAATAAAAAAACCTTTTCCAGCTAATAGATTACATTTTGTTTTGCATTTGCTCAGAGATAGCAAGCTATCTGTTAGTATTCTTGAATCACTAGAATTATTTCCCAAGAACTTGAGAAAATTCCTGGTTTTGAGGGATACAAACATAATAAAATGTTGGAATGTTTGCTATATCTTGTGCTGATCTTCTGAGCACGCTTAGAGTCAATGAAGTATTTTGTGGGAATCTGAGCAGGCCTAGACTGAGCTGTGTGTTCTGGAAATTAATTAAAAATATTTGTCTATAGACAAAGTAAAAAATTCATTACAGAAAATAACATCAGTCTAAGCAACAGTTTTTTTTCTTGTTGCCATTGAATACAGAAGTAATCACAACAGTTCAAGGAAAAATGTTTCCCTCTTGAAGGTGGGTTATAACAGTTGTTAAATGAAAGAAAGATGATAATGACAGCTAATTTCTAAGAAGCTAGAATTTTGTGACTGTCAAGGCCGGAAGTGCATTTTGCCAAGTAAAGTTAGATGTGTCAGGTTCTAATCTGGTGACTTCTAGTATACCATTTGGACATAACAGATATGAATTAATAGCATTAGTTTCACTGACATATTTTTCCCCAAAGCCACTGTATGGTTCATGAGTCTGAAGAGGCAAATATTGGTAGCTTGCTTGGCAAAAGTTTAACTGAAAAAAAAGTCGTTTTTTAGTGCTTCTGTTTTGTATTTGGTTTACTTAGTAATGGTATTACATTAATAGTTTACATTTGGCTGATATTAGAGTTTGGGTAGTATTAACATTTGGGTTAAACAACACAGATTTCTATTTGCAACATATGGGGGGGGGAAAGGTCATGTGACTTTTGTTCTTTCCCTGCCACACTTTGTGATTTGCACCGAAACAGTAATGAGAAAGCAAATGTATGATTGTTTTTTTCCTTCTGTAATAATTCTTAGTTGAATTCCTTAGATGTTTCATTATCTTCAGTATTGAAGAGCTAGCTTGTTCATAACTCAGTGTCTGCCTTTGCAGGACCTAATTCCTTTTCACATGCTTTGAAGTATCGGCCACTAACCATCGCAGCTCATTGCGCTGTGGAGTGGAGCTGCACAGCCAGGGTGGCACAGCTAGCTGCTGCTGCTATCTTGCCCTTGCAGCTCATAGCAGCCAGCAGTAGAAGCAAAACAGTATCCAGTCAGTAGAGATGCCATAAAGATAGGCTAGGTTTGGCCATCTGCCATACATGAAGGATAGCATCCAGTCAAAGCATATGTCTCCCACTCTCTATACTTCCTCTGTTGTCCTGGGCTTGCAGGAGACCACTGTTGTTTCTGGTTTTGAAGTTATACAGAGATGATATTGTGCTAGCACAGGTCTTGCACTGTGCAGTGGTGGTGAGTGTCAAATAGCTTATGTGGTATCTTTCGCCATGATTAATAATTTAGGCAGTTTGTTATGGCAGAAGGATCTAATCACATATCCTTACTGGGGTAGACCTTTCTGTGAAGAGAGCACCAATGCTTTGTGCTCCTTACGCTGCTGTGGTGCTGGGAGGTGTGTACTTTCTCTACGTTGTAGATTTTAAGAGACTGAATCTTCAAAACTGATCATGTAACAATTTTTGGCTTTGTTTTAAAACCACAAAAAAGCTATTCCCTTTCATTTATATTCTGGTCCTGGATATGTGCAAATGCTTTAGGGCTCTGGGCTTATATGAGCAGAGGATTTGTGAGGTTCAGACACTTAAGGTTTGAATCTTACAGCAGGAGAATGGGTGTGATAATTCAGGAAATCTGTCATTCATGTTTTACCTATTGCTAGGAACACTTTTGTGTTGGAGTGATTTAAGTTTCAAATAAAGTTCTGGATATTTGGAAGGAATCCTCTACTTCAGTCTGTTTTGTTCCTCTCAAGGAAATATTAATCTTCAAATTAGGGGTGTAATAGGGGGCCTGTTTGTGAGCTCTTTAAAATTTGAAAGTGTTGGTGCAAATGTCTCAGGTCTTCAGAGTTCAGTGGTGAAACTTCTTTGTTTTGTTTGGACACAAAAGAAAGGAAGTTGCTTACCAAATTTATGGAAGCACTTTAACATTTGCTTTTTCAGGTGTGTGAAATGGCTGGCACTTAATTCCAGGTCTATATCATAATCTAATAAACCTTTAACTCCAGAAGAGTCCTTAAACCACTCTTTCTGAGTAATTTAAACTATTGTATCTTCCTGCCTGTAAAAGATGGATAGTATTACCATTCACCTGGTATTACATTCATTAATAAATTTGGATGAGATTCCATTCACTTCGTTTCATCTGTGCTTGACATGGAATTCCACAGGTGCAGTCAAAGGTGAAATTCTGGGGGAAGAGGAGGAAAAGAGAACATCTAACTTCATACTAGAAATTTTTTCCCTTTAGTTTTTACCATTCTGACATATTACTTTGTGTGATTTTCACTCTTACTACTGCAGCACCAAAACACCAAAATTAGTTTTTCAACAGGCTCTGTTAACATCAAATATGAATATTCTTTTTCCTCTGTTGATAGTAATTAAATGCAATAGAGATCATCTTAACTTGAAAATGCAGGCCATGGTTCAGAACTGAGATATGTAGTTTTAGAGTATGCATTTTTTTGTTCATTTATGTTTCATGGGTATGTGAAATTCTGGGAAATCTATCTCAGTACTTCTGTAATTTGTGTACAAGCAAAAAAAGATGGAAAAGCCTTGTATTGACTCTTACTAATTATTATAATAGAAATCTAAGAAGCCTCATCTGTTGCTTGTCTGTTTAAAGCAAGATTTAGTAAACTGGAGCAGTACTGAAGATCAAGATACCTTACTTTTGTTTGGTCTCCTACTTAGCAGAAGCATCAATGCTAAGAACATTTCATTTTCTAGTCTGTGAAATTGTTTAATTTGTGGTTACAATGTCTTTAATTTCAGGAATGCATATCCTTCTTCAGTCAGATAGCACCTCAGTGCCAAAATATAGCTAATGGGTCCCCCTCATACTGTGCATTGTATTGTGCGTTGTATGCACAATACTGTGTATTGTGCCTGTCCTGACAATAAGCCCTATGGGAGCCCTCCTAGGTAGACAATGCCATGAGTAATCTGGAATGACTCACAAGTTAGTTGTCTGACTTGTACATTGATTTGCCAGCTAGAATTACCTCAGTTTTCTGCATGATGAGGACATCAAGCAAAGCCATTCTCCTCTTCCATCATGCTGAATTTCATAAAGCCTGTAACAACTGAAATGAGATGGACTTCTACTCTTTTTCAAATTTGGTTGAAATTGACCAAAGGTTAAATGGTCAGTGGTCCCTCAAAGATGGGCAATGACAGTTGCAGAAGCCTTGCTTTCTTAAGGAGCGAGGTTTCTGCCTTAGTGCATTTAGGAACTAGAGAAATACGCCTAAAACTTTAGAAAAGAATTTCCACTGTCCTCTTTTTGCATCTGATAAAAAAGTGATCACTGCGCCCCCCTCCCTGCCCTGAATTCTGCTATAGAAGGGACAGATGAGCTATTGATGAGCATGTTAAGTGTTTAAGTGTTTTAAAATTTGAGAGTCACCAACTTTGGGTTCATTTACAGATGATGACAGCTCAATTATGACTGTCACGTGAAAGCAGATTCTGCGTTCATTGAGTTTAAAATTTTAACAATGTGAATATTTTAATTTTTCTCAATATTTTCTATGCTTTTTAACAAAGATATAGAATGGACAAAATCATGCCACATGCACCATGAATGGCAACTAGTTCTTTAGCCACTACCACTGGAATATCATGAATCAATTTAGCAAGAGCATTAACAGCAGCCATTTTTATTCCCCTTGCTCCTTTTTCAAATCCCAGAAGATGTATTCTTAACGTAGTCAGTTCAACATGTAGATGACCAATTTATATGGTAAATCCTAAACCAGTGTGTTTAGAATTTATGCTAGCTACAGCTCAACAGTGCTGAGCATTCCCAAATTCCTTTTCTTTACTTGCATGCATTCTGACCGGAAACATTATTCTTTTTGGTAAACCCATCTTTCTAAGATAATTAATTTGTATTTGGAGCTTTCAGAAATATTTTAATTAAAAGTTAGACTTACTCCAAAAGATTTCCTGGAATCCTGGGTTTTCCTCCTGTTTTATACGGTGTGTATGCTTTTTCAGAATGCTGCAGTAAATCCACAGTCATGTTACATGTTCTGCAATTCTCAGAGATATCCTGGGAAAGCAGATTCCACCTACTGTTTTTTCCAGATTAGATTGGTTTATAAATTGGTCTGGAATGTGAATTTCCTTTTCTGTTGTTGTCTTTTGTTAAAAGCTATCTTTACATCATGATAAAACTTTTCTTTAAAAAACAAAATACTTAATTTCATTAATCTGTTTAGCAATACCAATATAATGAGCCATAATATTGATTTTTTTACTTAGGATTTAAAATCTCTATTTCTTTCCACAGAATTAAATGCTTCAAACTAATACTGAACCTCCTTACACTCCCCTCTTTAATTTAGTTGTTATAATTAGGCATTAACTGGTGTCGGTGGTATAGCCAGTTACAAGCCATTCTGTTCTGCTTGTCTTGATTATCACAGTTTAGATGTAAAGTAAATTAGAATGAAAGACTATACAGTCCAATTACAGATAAAAGCAGCAAACTCTACTGCTGTAATTAGATGCCAGTACTATTTTTCTTAGATTTTCTATCTCTGAGGGCATTTCTTGTAGCTACTTTACTGAAGCTAATGTTTAAAGATTTTATAAATGCTGTGTGTCTTTGTGGCATCATCTTTGCTCCTTAAAGTTTAAGTGGTCTGTTCTGAGGTGCAGGATCTGTGTCTATGTATTCCTTGTCCATGATACGTTTTTCTTTCAAGATGATGATAATTTTTCATTCAAGATGATCCGTATTTGAGTGTATAGACCTTAGTAAGCATGAGTGTGAAATAGCTAACATCCGTGTGTTCAAACCTTTCTATTTGTAGCAGTGAGTACGTACCCACTTTTTGCCATAATCCAAAATAATACCATCCATTTCTCCTCTGTCATGGCAGATGTAGGAGTGAGCGTGCTGAAGGTTCTGCTGTCTTTCACCTATGTGACTTCTTCACAGAGGACAGTCACCTTCACAAATCTGCTGTGAACCTGAGTCTCGGGTGTACCTCATTGACAGTCACACATTTTAAACAGCACCTCCCAGAATTATTTATTAAAAAGAGTCTCTGCTTCAAAGAGTTCATGGGATAAGGGGAGGACAAAGACACTCAGCAGGCAACTGACTCAAGGTCATATAAAGTTTCCTGGCTCCCAGTCCAGTATCCTGCAAACCAGCTCTTGTTATCTTCCTAAGAAATCTTTATAAACTGGCACACAAGCATCCATAAAATAGCAAGAAACAATGTAGGTTGAATTGGCTTTGATGTCTTTTGCAGAAAAGAATTAAGTTCTTTATGAATGGCTAAAAAGCTCCAGATCTGAATTCAGTGAAATGTGATGAAACAGATAAGAACCGTTTCATCCTCAGCACGATGGTCACTGTAAATATGACATTTTCGGTACTTTCACCAGTAAAGACAATGCAGACAGTTGTGTCAAGACAGTTTGTAAATGTAAGGAATACATATGCCAGCAAAAAATACAAATTGTGCTGTATTTACCCTGAAGTACTTGAGGTAAAAAGGAAGCACAGTACCTTTCAGATAATTTAGGAAAAGTCTGTTTTTTGTATAGCTGATCAAAAGCGCCTGACTGGAATAATTTTTGTACTGAAAAATTTAAATATATAATTTTGTTGTGGGAAAAACTTATTTTCAGTTAACATGCTGATGAAACATAGCATCATAATAATTGGCTTCAATCATTTTGTTTTGGTAAAGTTGTTCCAAGTCATTCTAATGCATACTAAGTAATACAATTAGTGTGTATTAGTATTATATGTGTTATACTATGTTTAGTGTTTATTATATACTCAATATTTCACATGCTACAAAATCTAAAATTATTTGAATGAGAGTAAGATTGCTGAAAAAATGTCTTCATATGATATTTTTTCAGGGATAATATTTTACTAGAAAATAAAAGAATTGTTGTTTTGCAACAATTGCAATTCTTATTTTCAATTTAAATAATTGAAATGCCAGTTATTAGCAGTTTTCTAGCCCTTTAGCAACCGGTGATATGTATTATATGTCACTGAGTATCCAAAGTGATATTCTGTGAAGTCATAATATATCATTTATACATGATAAAACTTTCCAGTTAGTACAAATTTTTATCAGTAGGGGATAGTGCCAGAAACGGTCTCAAACAAGGAAAAATGAGGAGCATATTGTTCATTATGTATGAAATTTGCCTGACTGGAGTACAGTCCAGCTGCCTGAAGTCTAGGTCAGTCTCATATACTCTCTTAGAGGTGAGCTAAACTTCTGGAGCAGAGCTTGGGAATAAAGCTGTACTACTATTGACTGATATGGCAGCTACAACTCTTTCACACCACTTGAATGCCATACTTGAAACATCAAAGACATCTATGTAAGAGCTCCACAATGGACTTTACATTGTCTGGAGAACTTGCATCACTATAGAAACAGAAAATCTAAAGAAATTTTTGGTGACCATCATAATATCAGAGACCATTATTGGGGTGATATTATAGCTGGTAGTAAAAGAGATTTAAAAAACATGCTTGTATTATCGATGTTTCTCTCTTACCTGCTGTGTTTGAGTACCATTTTAATGTACCGATAAAGTGGAAAAGACTCATGTTGTTTGATTCTCTAGGGTAAAGTTAATTGGTAATTTAAACGAAAGTGATAATCAAAAAAACATATAGTAAGTTTAATTTTTCAAAACAATGTTAAAACTTCCTGTTTCACAGCAAACATACAGAAAATTATATACGTTGATTTAAGGAGATTCAATTTTACTTGATTAATTTTCTAAAGATCATTTAAGGTGTAAGCAAAGAATATATTTTCTCGTGAAACTAAATTGGTCTGACCCCTTGCTAATTTTACCTACAATTAGTTTGGTATAATTATCACAGCATACAATTTAGTCTGCTTCCACAAAAAATTATTGTTCATGGGGCCATAAACCTCTTTAAAAATTGCTTAATGAACAACTCAGCCATGAGTGTGTCTTAGAAGATGAGAATTGCTATTAAATATGTAGAACATGAAGATGCAATATGTGTACGTTGTACATAACAAGCTTTGTATAAAACCAACCCCCCCAGGACACACTACAGCATGGAAAAATAGCATGAGGTCACATAATGAAAGACTGTATCTAAACATATCAAGCTGAAGTAAGATGACATGTGCAGGCTAAATCCTGGTATCCTGATTTCTGAAGGCTTGGATTTTCCACCTTAGTATTATCTTAACATGATCTCAGTTTTTCTTTTGGTGGTGGTGGTTTTTGTTTTTAATGAAAATGGTGGCATCATTCATATGTAGGATTTTGGACTGAATTACATACTAATAGTTAAGGTAAACTTTTTTGGTGTCAGTGCTTCCTAAAACTAGGAGACCTACATGCCAAGCATCAGACATTGTGATTTGAATTTCTTTTTTCACGTAAAGGAAATTGCTGAAACTTCTGCCAGACTTGAACCATCCAGCAGTCCAGAAATGAGGATCAGCCCATAGCAAGAATATTCAGATACATATACAGCACCTGTACTTTCACCAGGATTGTTCCACATCTTATTTTTGCTATGTAAATCCACAGAATTAGCTTCTGATTTTTAACATAAATGCTTTGCTCATAAGGAAGCAAAACAGATTTCTTCCTTCATCAATTCTTACAGAGACTGAGGCAATTTTTCCGTATTTCTTTTGTAGACAATGGTAGAGATGAAGATAGTAACTCTCACTGAACCATTTTTTCCCTCAGGTAAAAAAAAGAAAGAAAAATAAGGCAGAAAAACTATCTGCAGTATTACAGTTATGGCTAGAGGGAGACATTTCCTCCTTGAGCTCTCAAATTTGTTGGAGAGGAACCCTTTCCATGACAGCTCAAAGGTTACATGAAAAGTGATAAAAAAGCTAATTATATATTTCTGTAACCCTTAAATTTCAGCACAAGAGTACTTGTATTTTGTCTTCTGTTGCGGAAACCAATGCTGCTCAAGGAGATTCATTCCTCAGAACAGCAGCTTTTTGTGGAAGAGATCTGTAGATAGATATGGATTGCATAGTATGATGCTCTTGAAAAAAGCCTAAACTTGACAAAGTCTGAAATGAGATTTCTAATGAGATATAAATAGCACCTAAAGCCAACCTGGGGTTTTAGGTAAGTGCAGTCAACATGGGGTTTGTATTATATCTGCAGCATTAGGGGGAAAGGATTATTACCCTTTTCATTTAGCAAAAGCAACCTGAATCATCTACATCTTCACCTATGCATTTTCTATAGTATCTGTCACCATATTAGCATGATGCTGATGTGTGATTTCTCCTCTTTGACAAACTTTTTCCTTAAACCACTTCTATGTGTTGAAAACTTCTCATGATTTCCTGCTCCAAAGTATATTAAGAAACCTGTTTCTGTTGCCAATTTATAGCAGGAAAGATGTACTTGAGCTTCAAAATATTGTTTCTATTCTAACTTTTGCCAACAGTGTACAATAAAGTCTTCTGGGTGAGATTTTCAAGATGCTCACAATATTAGCCAAAATACCATCAGTCGTAAAAGTCCCTTTATCTTTAGTGGACAAAAAAGTAAATAATGCATGTTTTTTAAAATCCTACCATCATTTATTGTAATACTTTGTGGCTTCATAAGATCTCATTTCATTGGTTGCCATGAAGCCTCCAGACAGCATCATCTTGTGCATGACTCAACACCTCTTTTCCTAGTAAACTAATGGAGTACCTTTTGGCAACCTTCCAACTAATAGTCTGCTCCAGATGGCATTGCTTACAACTTCTAAGAAGCACAGGAACAGACAGCGACTGCCTTATTCTTTCTGTCAAATAAACAATACATGTTTTGGTAGATTGGGATGTGGTAGAAATAAATCAAGCTTCATGAGCATGAGGAGCAAGCTGAGTTCCTAAGTGGAACTGTTCAACTTTGGAGATTGAGTTGCCTACTATCAAGTTCAGAAAGGAATTCCAGATAATACTTTGTGGCAAGAAAATGGTAATCTCAGTTTCTAACCTGGCTTCTGCATAAGGAAAATGGCCATGCTCTAAAAGAAATGCTGCCTTTTGGCAACAGAACTAGCAGGATGAGGGCTACCATTTAAACAGTTCCACAGCTTGGATCTTTTGGCAGTTCAGATACTGGAAGTCTAAGCATGATATATTGTGATGTTACAACTGCGTACAGTATGATACAGGATGAAATCATGTGGAAAAGCAAAACCTCGTTTGCCTAACTAACAGTGCATTCATCGTGGTTATCAAAGTGGGCAAGTCTGTAAGTGCAATTAACAATTCGGATTTTCCTGCTTGTTTATTCCTTGCATACTGTACATGAAGATTTATCAGCAGTTCATGAGAGTTAAGCCCAGAAAAGTATTGTTATGAGTCTGTTGTATAGAAAACAATGGTATAATTGAGATTATTTTCCATTTCATGGGAAGAGTCACAATACATGTAAATATGTTGATTCTACTATCTTTAATTCTTTTCTTTTTATGTGTTCAGTGCACATCATTTTATTGGTCTGTCAGAAGCCCTCAGATTAGCAGTAATTAATCTTTAGTGATACTGAGTATTCTATTAGCTGTGAATAATAACTTACTTTCACTGAGATGAGAGGGTTTTTTTAACCTTTGTGGAATGCAAAGTATTGTTCTCAATTAGTTACAATGAGAACAGAAATATAAACTGTAGTCATGAGAAAGTTACTATAAGTAATTCAGATCAAGTGTTTAATTGATATAAACTGGCCTTGCTTCATGTTTTGTGTGCAGTTATAACTACCTTCCTGAAGACTAGATTTTGCCCTCACAGACAGTAATTTGAGATTTATTTTTTTTTTCTACAGATGTTTTTTCTCTCTGTACTAGGTGACTGTCTACAAGACTTACAACTGTACCTGAGTATCAGGCTGAGAGACATTTTTTTTTTTTAATAGCCAGTCCAAAACCCAATTTTTTTTGAGATACAGCAGAGAAGGATTATACGATATTTTCAGATTACAACTACCTGACTAAGCAAAGAATTAAGTTAATATACATTGCACCTTATATTTTAAGATCTTATGTTTGAATCTTTCCACAGAAGTTAGTGGCAACACTCCCATAGAAATTACATTGGAATCAAGAGTGGAGCCTGGCCCTTAAGATTTTTCTCTCTGTCATCCCACATGTTACTTTCACCTAAAAGAATGACAGTCATGACTATTTATGTTGGAAACTCTACACTTAGGTCTCCTGGAATTTACACGACCCAAATATTTAAACAAGTGGTTTTAATATTTTACAGTCTTTTAAGTATCAGATGGAGTTGAACTTCATATTGCAATTTGGAATGTGAGTTTGCTTAATTTCATTGAGTAAATTGGCTCAATCATTTAGGGTGGGGAAAGATAGTTTAAAATTTGTAAATATTGCTAAAGATTATATAGCAGTTTAGTAACTATTTATTACTTAAATCTGCTTCTTTCCAAGAGCAGAAAGAATTAAATTTATAATAGATTTCTGATAGTGTGTGTGTATATATATATAAAGGTTTTTATAGGTATACATATGCATGTTTCATGTATGTGCACTTATATGCACAGTAAGTGGTGTGATACGAATCTTAAAAACAGTAAATAATGGGAATAGGAGCAGAATAAAAAACAAAATTAAAAAATAATTAAAAAAATAACTATTGCAATCATTCTGAGGATATCACACAGAATTGCATTAGGAAAAACAATTAAAAAAATATGCTTTTATCTGATAGTAAAAATCCCCAATAAATTAATGAAAATAATGGATTTTATCCAAACTAGTTAAATATTTAGCTTATAATTATTTTTTTTTAGTTGATGATGCAGTAGTTTTAGTTACATACTGGGTTGCTAAATTGCAATTAGTACCAGTGTTATAATTTTAAGAACAAAATAAATGGGGATATATATTTATATAGATATGTTCTTAAGGATTCTAGGATGGCTAATGGTTCAAAAAAAGAAAAAACTTTTATTTGAATGGCATATTAAAAAGAAATGGCTAAGACATTTTGGAATGTGCTAAATCCTGAGGAAGGAGATTAATAGGTCAATAATGTGATAGTACTACCTAAAGGCAGTTTGGTTTAAGAGATGCTTCATTTTAGCCACAAAATTTCCTATGTGGTTTGTGATTCTGGAATTTTTTCAGTTGTAGAGTTGAAATTATTTATTTCAGAAATAATGGATCAAGAAACTAGTTTATGAAAGTGCATTTTTGTTGACGACTTTAGTTTTAGTTGATGTCTAGTTTTTTCTCATTTTGGTCATCCTCGTATGTTTTCCCTTGTTTAGTCTTTTGCATCCTGAAAGACTGGATGTGATTAGAAGTTAAATTTAAATTGCATGGATAAATGATTAACTTATTAGAAATCACAATTCACAACTTAATTTATCACATGCCTCCCTAATTTTTCACATGGTGATTACAAATGGGGGCTATATGAAAAATTGGAGACATACAAGATAAATTGCAAAACCATGTGATAAATGTACTTATCATGCACCTTTTGGCAGCCTTACCTCCTCTCTGCTTGCTCATCCATCTCTCCTGGGACTTATTCTAATGCTCTAAACCTATGAGCAGAGTCAATCAATCACTGAAATTTTAAAAATCAAACTCTTCTAGAACTGTTTTATCCCCTTTTTTCCAAATGGAGAATTGCCTTGTCCAGTTTCAGTCCTGCCAATTTTTTTGTGCAGAAGTGCTATGGTCATTGTATGGTTGACAGTTTTTTGATTCTGGAAATAGGCGATTTCTAACATTCCAAAGGGATATAGACTGCTTTCTCACACATCTCCTACAAGGTATTATACAGCTGGAATGAGATATCTCTGTGCATGCCCACTTCAGAGCTAGCTAGCTCTGTGTGTAATGAAGCCTGTCTCCTAGAGATCACTGGATTGTAGTTAAAAATGTATTTTACATGCCCATAACATAATTTGCAAAACTTCACCACTGAACCACATTCCAACATGTTTTCGGAGACACTTTTCTGAAACCAAATTTCAACTTTTATAATCAGTAGATATGCAAAATACATTACAAATGATTTGACATTATGAATAAAGTGCATTTTCAATCTTTCCTTGTATTCAAACTGGGAAAAAAAATTTGTACACGTTCCAAAATAACTTCCTCAACTGCAGAATGAACTATTCCTAGAAAGGGGAAAAGGTAAGGGGAAAACCCAGTAAAAAAAATTGAAACCAAGCAGGGATTTTTAAATATTACTGATATTCCAGATACAATACATATTATTGTATATATATTCAAGTATTTTACAGTACAATATTATAGTATTATATTGTTATTATATATAATGTATATGTAATATGTGTAATTTCACATATAATGTGTGTTATTATTATATTTAGGTATATTTTAGTATATCATGTAAACATTATTAGAGTAACCTTTTTTTTTCAAATGGAGAAAGAAATGTTAAAGTTCCTGTACAATTGATCAGAGTTTAAATTTGTCATTTAATTTACATAATCTTTTTTCTGTACAGGGAGAAATGATTCTTTCATCTCTTTGTATTCTTTGGGTAGTGGAACCAGATGAGAAAAATGCTTGTTTTGGCACTTTCCCAAAGGGAAATATAGATTTGGATGTTGGTGAAGATGACTTCAGCAAATAGTGCACATAAAAAACTAGCATTTCATGCAAGTTCATAAGAAGAAACTACAGAATAGAATAACTTTTATGAAGAAAGTCTATGTCTTACTTGGTGAATAGGTCCCTGTGCTACCATAATAATGCCCAGTTCTACAACTACAAACACTTATTTGTTCAAAGTGAATATTAACATTGTAATTTACTATCTAATTACAATTTTATAGTAATAACTGAAAATGTGTTGTTAAAAAGCATCACATTCACTGCCTCACACTATCAGACTGTTCTTAGCAGTGTAGTGTGTGATTTTTGTCAATATACAAGCATTGATGTGGATTTCAAAAGTTTTCATGCTCAAACCTTTTTATAAAAATTTTTTTTAGAAAGCTGCTATTAGTGATCCAATATCACAGTCACATTGCAGTTGATGAATAACGTCTGTAAGCTTTAATGGAGGCAGGATTAAGCCCTGTGAACAATCAGTTTGCATAGCAAGCCTTACTCATGTAAAAGGCCTCTGTATTTTATTTCTCAAGGAATATATTTCACTGATTTGTAAAGTTCCAAAGGAATGGGTTAATCTTGTAAGAGGTTGCTATTTTTGTCAGCTAAGCTGAAAGACTTTTCACTTAAAGCTACAGAATTAAAGGCCAATTTAAAAAATGAATGCAATATTAATACTTAGAAATAAGGCATTATTAAAATGTATTTAGTTGCTAGTGAAGATTACTAAAATATGTGATTTTTGAAAGAAGATTATTGTGAAAGAACTTTAAAAAAAGTTTTAGTAGTAATATGATCAGTGTACTTTTTAAAAAAAAAAATTATTACCTTAATCTTAATTTACATCAACAAGAAAATTTTCAGAATAGTTAAATTCTGTTAACTTCCATTTATTTGAATTTGATATAAATTACTGTTGTATTAAATTATATTCATAACAGTTATTAACAATAAAAAGTAAGGATTGATAATTATGGTATGATAGCAGTGCAGATTGAAAAATAACTGATGAATATCAGGGTGTAAAAATTCTAGGGCATCTCAAATAAAAGTATGTGGTAACTGTCAATAGATATATCTCTATTTTAAGAACCAATCTAACAAATCATACAGAGATGTTTATTGTATTAAAGGTGTACTAGGCCTGTAGATTTCTTCACACACACAATCCATGTGTGTGAGCACTTACACATGCCTCTTTATTAAATATATAATGTTACGGGCTTGATAGGGCATTTTTCTCTGATAGGCAAAAGAAATCACAGTTTGCAACTTACAACTTAATGTCTTTACTTACGATGCTAAAAATGCTGTCATAAGTCAGCAGTCAATAATTATTTCCTATGCAATATGAAGTATTGTGTGTTCCCCAATAGTATCGGATTGCTGCCAGGTAGAGCGCAAAGTGATGGGTTTTTCCTGGAGTCTGTGGATAAATACAGTATCAAAACCCAAGCTACTGTGTGCTGTTTACAGAAGAAATTCACCATTTCTTCTTCTTATCAGTAAGGCTTAAATTTAAATTTTCTTGAAACAGCAGAGTGTAGGTTTTTTGTATGACTTTATCCTTAGAAATCCTCTCTGCTGGTCTTGCTTCTGAGAGAAGGGTGAAGCACTATGACTATCGTTTCCAATCTTTCTGTTGTCATTTATGTCATCACAGAGAGAAAGGCTTCAGAGTTCAGAAGGGAAAGCAAGCAGTGGCTGGGGAATAGCTGAATATTTCATTGATTTTGTTGCTTTGCTAAATTGATTGTTTTCTTGCTAAGGAAATGAACAATCGTGCACCATTCTTTATTGTTATCAGCTGATTGTACTTGTTTTACTGCCTAATTTTGCCAGTCATAGAAGGTTTTTTGCAATAGTGTGCAGTAGAATGAGTCTGAACTAAAATGAGTGCAAACATTAAAAGCATAGATTCACAATGCAGCATGCTCAAAAGCCTATGAGAATTAGCAGATAACTTTGCCTAGACAAGCAGTTTTTAAACCATCAAAAGATATGGGGGTTCAACCTCATGAAATTATGCATGGAACAGACTGGGTTTGTTGAAGTGTTCTGAGATGGAGCAAAGCTGGCATCTGTGTAGCCAGATAGATGTAAGCTGGTACCATTATCATTGGAGGCAGGTACAGGTGGCACTGGGGTAAGCAAGCAGCCTGAGGGATATTCAGTGGGATTTTCAAGAGACAGCAGAGATTTTTCAATGTAAATAGAATATGATTCATAAACAACAACAAAACCAAGAGAAGTGCCTGTGCCACATGTGGGGAGTGGGACTGTGTATCCCTGGGGAATGCTATTCAAAAGTTACTAAAGAATAATGGGGAAGGGCTCCCTGGAAAGCTAACGTACGAGAGTCTGCTCATAATCCTTTGTAGGGAAAAGTTGTAGTATTGTTCATTCTTCAGAGGGACTTTGTTTCTATGAAAATCATGCTAAGACAGCTGCAGTCATTAGAGAGACATCTTAATTTTGCTTGTAAGGTCATGTCTTCTGTCGAAAGTATTTTGTCACAGGATCGAGATGGCTACTTTCACTGCCAAAAAGCCACTTTAAAAGATTGACAAGAGAGATTAAAGAGGATACAGAAATTTGGAAGACGTTCTTTTAACCTTTTAATGTGGTGCCATCTTGGCAGCAATGAGTCTATGGCGGGATTAGTTAGGGACCAAGCATTTCTGGAATTGAGTTCCTTTTTTTGTCTCTTACCATTTTTGGGGTATCAATTAACAGCAATTTCACCAGGGCAGTAAAGCAAGAGAGTAAACAGTAAATAAGCAGCAAGCAAAATTAAAAACAGTAATGAGCCTTATGAATATGGGGCTGTTACAAGGCTTGAAATGCATTTATTTTGGAGTTTAGCATGTTCTGGGAAAACATAATGACTTTGTGAATGTATTGTCTCATTTTACATTGCAGAGATTCTGTTTATTGGCCCTGGAGGCTGACAAGGACCCGACACCTGTGCCCAAACGTTTTCCGAACCTTGGCAGCGACAGGCATGTTCATTATGCTGCAGAGTTGTAGTTCCAAATGTGCTCAAGGCATGGGAGAGTAGCAGACTTTACCCTTGCAAGGAAAAACAGGTTAAGTAGCAAAATGACTGGGGCAGTGGATTTACTAACATGGCCTGTCTTCATGAAAACTGGTGCTTCCGTGACTGTGCACCACTAGTACAAACTGCAATTTATGGTAAGCTTGTTTTGGTAACTGAATACTGGGCACAGGAGATGTCATGAGAATTGGGAAACTTCAAGATACTTAGTTTCTCTGTCAGTTAAATGGATTAATAACTTAATGTTTATTGTGCCTTTTAGCTTGGATTTTAGCTACAAATAGCATTTGCATTTTGGGATGGGAAACCTTTTTTTTCTTTTGGCCCCTAAATAAAGTCTAACAGAAAGGTGAAACAATAAAGATGTGTCCTGTGTTAAATAAGGTTTGTGGTTACTCTGAATCATCTAAAAAATAGTTCAATGAAAACTTATGCAAGATTAAACAGCTGTGCAATCCCCAGGGTTTGGCAAAGGAGAGATTAGTGTTTTACTTATCAATAAATTCAAGGTTGATTACTTTAGCAAAATGTCAGTTTTTCATTAAAACAGCATTTTACATAAGTGAAAATCCTGGTCTGTAATGTCACTTCCATGGTTTCTGTGTGGTCATATCTACAACAAGGGTAGAATTTAATTAAAGTAAAGTAAGGCCTGAAGCATACGCAGATGGATTTTATTTTAAAATAGGGCTATCTATATAGATTATAAGTTTTGTGAATATGGTATTTGAGGAGTGCTAGGAAGCAATTAGGATCATCCATTTAGTGAATTTTGGTGGTCAGAAAGGCATTAGGTTGGATCAGGTTTTCTTGTTCATCATACCTTGTTACTTATGGATAAACAAGGTGATATGGTGTCTTGCTAATTCTTGGATATCATTATATAATATAACTGTGTTCTTGAGAGGCTGTTGAAGGCCATTTCCAATTACTGTTGTATATAGGAAACACTGATTTTAACACAGTGAGGTTAAGTATGACACAGCAAACAAAATGCAATCGGGTTATCTGCGTGTGTGCTGTGTTGAGAGAATGGTTATTTCTGTGTGTGTGTGTGTGTACACTGCAGGAGAGAACAATTTTGTGTACTAAAGGCTTGAACTGATCGTGACAGTAAGAAAGGTATTTGGCTTTTTAAGATAGAATTCTAGATGCAAAGATCACTGGGTTCATGCTACTACCCAGATGAGTTTGGGAGTGCGCCAAGAAACGACAAGCAGTTGATAAACCTCAGAAAAGTAGTAAATCAAAAGCTAGAAAGCTTTTGAAAATTTTAAGAAGCTGGGGTTTGCACAGGGATGATCATATAATTCTGAAAAAGAGTTTGATTACTTCACAGAGAATGTCACGTTGCCAGCATGTTAGTGATCAGGCCCTAAGAGTTTTGCACTTTGATTCTACTGAGTGCCCCAAAAGGTTGGATGTTTATATGAACATCATGTCTCTAAAACGATGAGCTTAAACCCCAAAATCTGCTGGCGTTTTATGTGTATCCTTTAATCTAGACTCTGTATTGGTGGGATTATTCACATGAATGAGGTTTTGCAGTCTTGGTCCCAACAGTTATACACTGGATTATATTGACGCATTTGCTACTTCACTGGTCAAAATGAATTCAGCTGTGTTTATGCATATGCTGCTGCATAAACTAGAACTCACTTTCCCATAATATCGTCTAGTAAAGAACATGAGTTAAATGGTGCACTATTCTTCTGTACCAAATAAGCAATAGACAAATCTCATATCTTCTATCCCACTGCTTTGAACTTCATTTAGGAGCATAATCTGATATTGAATTGTTCTCAGTATATTGCTTAAAAGGCAAGATCCCCATGGGCCACTAAGATGCAAGGTCTAGAAGCACAAAAATTCTTGCTGAACCTCTGGAGAAAAAGAAAATGAAAAACTTTCTGTAGGCTTTATGTGCATCTTGAATATGTGTTCTTGAACTGTTTCCCTGACCATTTGCTAACACTCTTTTTCCTCGTTCAGTTTGCATTGCCTGCAAGGTAGTAACACATCCACTGCTTATGATATTCCTGGTGTTTCCTCTCCCTTTTTTTTAAGTTTAGTGTGAGCTCTTGGCATTATAGGTATGTTTATGATTCATTTCAAGAACATTGGTAATCCCAGTGATATCAAAAGGACTATTAGTATGCAATTAGTATGCACATACCTAAGTACCTAGCTGAGTTGTAGCGTATGCATTCAGAAATATGGACATTCTTGCAAAATCCATAGATTTCAATCCACATCAGTTGAACTGTTCCCATTTTCAGTAATGAGATTTTGAATAGGCCCCATATGAAAACAGGTTTAAGCTACTTGTAAAATAGCTGGCCACAGGAAGTGCCTGAAAAAAATGGTTGCACATGGGGAAATTAATATTAATAACTAGCAATTCAGGCCTGTAAACTATGGCAAATACCACAGCAGTCATCACAGCTGGCATGCCATTGGCTTTTCATGACTGTGTGCTTCTAATTTATCAGTTGTTCTCTTGCATCAAAATCAGTTAAATAGGTATATGCTTTATTATTACATACAGAAAACTGCATTAGAAGAACATCTTAAAGTTGCAAAGTTAGTTACTCCAAAGTTAGTAAATACCTAATAAAGGTAAGAATTAAGTTAGTAGTCTTAAATCACATCCCTTGTCTGCACTTACAGTGATACGGTGTTAACTGCATGATCAGAGCACTCTTTCTGTGGGACTAAACTTCCTTTAGCATGTAGAAATAAATATTGTTGGGTGAGAAGTTATTAATTCTTTTTGCCTTCCCTGGTTAAGGTGTGATCTCAGGCCATATTTTCTGTACACTATTCACATTCTGCTTTCAAGACATTCATCCTTCTTTGTGAACTTTTCTGTGGTGTTCATCATACATCACAAACGCTAATTTATCCCAGTATTTCCATGGAATGAGGAACTGCTAGTATCTCTGATTTTTAATACAAGAAGTTGTGGCACACATCCAATTAAATCCAACCTTTTCACTGTTTTTCCTTGCCCAGGATGAGCCACGCATGTATGTGGTCATAAGTGCATGTGTAGCCCATAGTTTCTGGAACACATAAGTTACAGAATTTGTCTGTTAGTCCCAATTCCTATGTTCATTCCCTCTGTTTCCATCCTAGTTGTTTACCAGAGTGCTCTCACTGCACTTCATCTCATCTAATTCCTGCTCTCAGTCTCTGTAGTAATCCAGTTTAATTTCTTCACAGCAGCTTGCCTGATCTTGTCATTGTTTTCAAACTGTCGAAGACAAAACAGGATGTAACCAAGAACATACTGAGGTCCACAGTGTCAGGACAAAGATAATGCTCAAATTGGAACTGTTGAGGATCTGCTTGGATACAAGGAAAAATAAATTCACTAAGAGGGTAATTAAGCTTTGGGACAGAGGGCCACAGAGGTTGCGCACTCTCCACTTTTTGGAGGTTTTCAAGACCCAGGTGGACAAAACCTTTAGAAACCTGATCTGAATTCTGGGTTTTGGCGTACAACCCTGCTTTGAGCAAGAGATTGGACTGGAGACCCACCAGGGTCCCTTCCAACCTGAGTGATCCCATGATTCTGTGAGAGCTTTGTTGGAGCTCTGTACTATAGCTCTGTAAGTTGCTACTAAGTATTGGAGAATTGGTTTGGTATCTTTTGGGGTTTTCTTTTTTTTTTTTTCTTTTCTCCAGTTTTAGACTTTCCTCCCCGCCTCTGTTTTTTATGTTTTTACCCTCAAGTTTGGGAGAACAAAAGCATTTAAAGGAATGAGTTGCCAGAATTTAGTAACCCTAGCAAAGCGTCCTGTATTCTCCTTGCCATGTGTTTGGAATGAGCTGTTGTGGCTGAAACTTTCAGGAAATAGTAATCATCTGGAGACAGACACCTGGGAGAGAAAATTGTATCCTGATCTATTGTAGTTACTTAGAGAAAAGATCAAATTAAAACAGTGTGTTATAATTAGAAGTATGAACAGCTTCATCTTTGATAAAGCTGACTCAAAGATTCAGCTATGACCTAAATCAATAAGAAATTCCTAGTAAAAGGAAAGGGAAAATGTTTTTAATCATAGGAGTTAAAGATATGTTCTGCTAAACTTTCCCTGAAAAAATGGTTTGTACGTGCATATGAATATTTCTATATGCTCCTGGATATGCAGATACCTTCCTGGAGAGGCATGAGGGTAAGCTTCCTCCCCTAAAAACTTAATGTGTCATTAAGGAAACCAACTTAGTGTTTGAAATAAATATTTAGATATAGATATAAATACTTTAAACCAGATATAATGTTAATTGTGAGGCCTCTGTGCAATAGTGTCAAGGATTTTGACTTAATCTACTAATTTGAAATACATTTTTATAATAATTGTTAAGAAGAAAGCTGGGATAGCATGTTCCTTTATATTATATTTGTAAGAGATTAATTAAACTAGTCATATTGTTACAGAATTAGCTAGCAATTTTCAAAATGCTAAATGAATTGGAAAGACATTGAAAACAATATTTTAAAAATTATGTATTTTAAGCAATTTTGTTTTTTCCAGAATAGTGTTTCTCAGTGTATTAATATTATATGCAATGTAAAATGAATTAATTGAGTTAGGCTCACACATTATTGATTACTATCCATGCTTTGCAACTATTTATAGCATATACCTTTTTTCATGTTCTCAGCTGTGTTTACATTTTCTCTAGGGCTCAGCATCAGTAGCACTGATATTTTTTGTAGTATTGCTGTACCACTCTCATTCAGTAAAACTTCACCTATATATAAATAGTTCAAAACCACTAAGTGATGAAGAAAAAGTCTTATGATTTTCTCTGATTGGGATTTGGGTGTTAAATCTGGCTTTGAAATCTTGTTCCATGGTAAGGGAATCTGAACCTGTTGCTAAAGTTTTCATTAGTTTTATAGGGAGAGGATTGTTTTGGCAGACTCTGAAAAACTGAGTAGGTGAGTTGGAGAGCAGGGGAGTAACTCAAAGTCTTCAGTGAATAAACATGTAAAATTCCGTGTGTCACAAGCAGGGCTGATACTGGGTTGTCCTGGGAGAGAGAATGTCAGGAAAATGGTTGTAAAGCTCACTCCTGGTGATATGGGTAAAATAACATAATAATGAAAAAAGAATCAAAATCAGGAGAGGATACACAGCCAAAAGCCATTTTAATTGTGTGGCCTGGTCTTTATGCATTTTGAAAATGAAATAAAATGTGCTTCTTCGTTGTCCTCTCTCTCTAGATCTCAGAGGCATTTCTTCGTAGTAGCTCTGTATTTAGGCAGCTACCTCATCATTATTCATCTAAGTCATCAAAATTTTAAAAAGGACTAAAAACCCTGATGCGTTATAAATAAAATATAGGAAGGAGGACAGTAATAGAATAAGAGTTCATATATTTGAGGGAATACCCACCAGAAAGCCCTCACATGATATTTGCAATGTTTTCTTATTGTTTACATATTACAAACAAAGAATATAATACAATATGATCAATAGTTAGAGCTGAAATCTTACAAATGTTGCGTGACAGTATATATACTCAATCTTCATTCAAAATTCACACAGTTTGTATTTCCTCCACTGTAATTGCCTCTGTACTGTGGCTTTCAATAGCTGTAAATTAACTCTGTCATAATTACTCTCTTCTTTTTTCCTTGAATATTTCTATCCTTGCTGTAAATTGTAATTCTGTTACTTCTAGTATTGATATTGTGATGTGTCCACTAAGATAGCACAGTATCTGGAGACATGTATATATCTTTTTGGAATAATTTTCTTTCACCCTCCCCCACTTTTATTGGTATGGCTGATTTCTCTTGGCTCTGAGCCCAGTTTGGTTTAATTTTTGTTTATTCTGTACAGGATTCCAGACTCTGCTTTGAGATGGGCACTGTATAAATTAATAAATAAATTCAATATATGCTTGCTTTTAGTGGGTTGCTTGGCACATCTGTTTTTCAGAGGTTTCTAAATCTTCATGATCTGCATAAGATATCTTTAGTTACATAGGATTAGTGAGAGTATCATATTTTTAACATGTACAGGGTTTCCCATTAAAAAGTCATCATTTACTAACAGTTACAGTGCTCTGGCATATTGGATACTGCAGTATGTCTCAATAGTTGGAATGTAGAATAATGGTTCTATTTAAGACACTACGGGTATCTTAACTATGGTAAATACTTGTGTTTTTAATGATGAAAACTGATGTTTTGTACTCAGAATGTTTTTAAGGTTTCTCTGTTTTATAATCTCTGAGTATGTAACTATATATGTTGCATCCTGTTGAAAATACTGACATTCCTCCAGTATTGCAAGAGCTTTCACAGGCATAACTGTACAAAACAGTGTTCAACATATCTGTTGTTGCTAGTTGCACTGCTTTGATATAACCAAAAGCCTCTTAATGGAAAACCAGGGGCATTTCCCATAAAAAATTGCCAATTGTCAGGATTATTTATGTCAGGGTAACAAAGAACCATTTAGAAAAATACTCAGCAAACATTGCGGCACCCAATTAACTCATAAATAGCTCAGAAATGAGAAGAGACTGCGTCTGAACCAGCCAGCAGTTAGAGAATAATGGCAGAGTTTGGTTCTACAGGAGAAAAGGGAGATTTGGAGACATGCAGAGACGTAAAAGTGTTACATGTAAAGCTGAGGTCAAAGGAGATATTTGTCAGGAAAGGGAAAAAAACCTAGCTTTGCTGAGGTGTATGAGTCTCAGGGATACTGAAGACAGCTTCATAAATTGCACTGCTCACAGAGCACCATGTTCTTCCAGTTATCTAAACAGAATGAATAGGTTTTATTTATGACTTGTGGGTTGTAATTTTTATTGCAATACTTGAAGAGAAGGTGGAAAGAAATGGAGGCCGCAGGGAGAAGGGTGGTGTGTTGATCAACGTATACAAAATGGACAGCAGATACTAGTTAGTCATTAAGGTAGGGATACCTCAGATATCTTTTTTTTAGGAGCTCAAAACACAATGGTATGCTATCATCCCATCTTCCAACTCTGTATTTTGTAAGGAACCTAATTGGACAGATGATGAACTTCTATCACAGCCAATGTGGTAGGCAGAGGAATACTTGTGAATCCGGCGGGGATTAAGGTCTGACCTGAGAATTGAGTTTATCAGCACTGTGAAAAGTGAGTGCTTCTAGGCATTCCCAAAAGTAAACCTTTAGGTACGTAAGGATCTCTCTGAAATAACCATTGATGGCCATGACATTGGCAGTCATAGCCCATAAACTATGGGATTAGGTGCTAACTGAACTGAGATTCTGAAGGATCTGAATTTTGTATCAGTGCTTGTCTCCTAAGACTTCTTATGGATTTAACCTTAAGCCTTTAAACAACTACTTGCTGGTCTGGAGAAGTCTTTCCAGATGTGCAGTTACTGGGTAAGAAAATACAGATATTTCAGCAAAATCTGTGCATCTGGATCTTCACAAATATGTTCATGAGCAGTGTTGTTTAATATCTGTGGTTTCTGAGGGCAAAGTCCTCCAGTGCTCTTGACTTCTGCTGGTAGAAAAAGTTTATTTGCCCATATATGGCCCATATATGACCCACACAGATAGCAACAAATACATACACGCTGTACCTTTCATGATCCCAATTATGTTTACTCTCTAGAAGGTGGGAGTCCTGGATATCTCCTGTTTGTCTTTGATATATTTGGAAAATGTTATTGCCTCTAATATGGCAAGCCTAAGACAAGGACTCTCCCCGGGTTTGTTAGAGAGAGGACTATGAAACGTGAGCTAGATTTGCTTCATGTACATATAGCCCTAGTGTGAGGTCCTAAGTTGTACAAAGCCCTCCCATGATGTCTCATGGCTGTATTGGAGTTAAAGGGAATGCTGTCGTGGAAGCAGTGCCGCTATTTTGCTGATACGTTTTTATGATATAAATAGATGTAAAAAAAAAAAAAAATGTCTGCGTTCATTATCAGTATGTTGCCCTTATATTGAACAGCTAGTGTTTCTGAGGCAAGACATTATAAATAACACAAAAATGAAAAGTGTGTGGAAAATAAGTTCCTAAAACATGGACTTATTACGAAATGCAATGTTAAAAAAGGGAGAGAAAGAGAGGGGAAGAAGCATGGGTCTGGATACACCAACATGTACTAAAACACAGAAGTGTAATGCATCTTAAATAAAACAAACATAAACCAACCCCAAACCCCCTTCGTTTGCGGAGGGAATACATGGAAACATTTCTTTAAAAAGCTATTTGAAATTTAAACATTTGATATCACCACTACTGAAAATAAACCAGTACATGGTCACAGGGATGCTCAAAAGTAAGAAACATGATGATAGAAGAAAAAGGACAAGAATAAGAGCAGAATTAAAATGGTGCAGGCAGGCAACTCTTTAAGTGACAATGTCTCCCATTTCTTTCCTAAGCACATCCACACTTATTTTCTGAGAAAGCAGGAAGGACATATAGGCAAATTGCCAACCAGATGGTGCAATCGAATATGAAGAATGGCAGTAAAACACAGAATTAAAAAATCCCATCATCTGATTTCCTGATACAATACAGGACAAAATTCACATGAAAATGTTAACTATATACTCATGCCTTCTAGTCACTTTTGTGACTTAGCTTCAGAAAAACTTACACCTTTTCAGTTCTCATGTGGTATTCCCTACACCAAAGTAATTTATTTGTGCTCCAATTATGTGTTCCTTCATAGATTTTTTCAAAACTGCCTTATTGTTGCCTAAATATGTTTCTGCTAAGATACAAAATAATTTAACTGTGAGAGAAGGATTAGGTCCATTTTGAGGACTTCTGTAGTTGCTGCTCTTATATAGCATGAAGAAAAGAAAATAGTACTTGCTATCTAGACTTCTACATAATCAATAGATGGAGAGGCTGTCAGTGAAATTAGCCCAAGGAATTATACTATTTTTCATACGTCATGTAATTTCCAATTTATTACTGAAACTGCATGGTGTGTATGTTTGCATTTTGTCTTTGAAATAATTTTATATTATTCTTTACTTACAATCTCTTTTTATTTCTATCATAATTTGTCTCTTCTGAAAACAAGGCTGAGTGTGTAGTGCATATATTATGCATGTGTAGAAATACACATTCCCACCCTACTCCTCTGACTGATTTTCAGAAAATACATGTAGAGATGCATAAAGCTTTCTAGAAGGAATAGTTGTAGTTCTTTAATGTAATTTTTGCTTATTAGTAGCATAGTTTTGGTTATGTGATTGGATGTAACAATTTCATATCAATACATAATGAGAACTTGACAAATCTAGTCATAATTGAAGAGAGGAAGCCATATCCTGGCAAAAATGTAGAAGCCAGCCATCTGTCCTGAATATTGTCAGCCTTTTTTGTTTTGTATTTTATGTCTATATCTCAATATTCTATAAATATATATATATGGAATATCTAGCCTTTACCTTTATTCTTGTGAATAGCTTCCAAATGGGATTCAACTACAGCATATGACTGTTACCTCCCTGAGTATTTAAAAGACCTGCCGCCTTCTTTCTCTGCCCAGTCTTAATTGGTCTTTTCATGGTGCTGTTGACAAGCAAATGCTTGTGAACTACAAATGAATCTGGAAAAAGGGAAGATGGTAATTCATTCAATATTTTTTTTATTAATTATTAGAGCACTTTGTTTTTTATTATTTCATTATTTGGATTATGGAAGTCATGTTGCCAATTTTTTTTCTTTGTCTTGTTGAATTCTGAATCTGTTTATTTAGTTTACAGATATTTTTTCTTCAGTGCTTAAAATCCAGTCTTGATTCTGAGGAACCAAATGTGATCTTCAATCTTTCCTTCTCGGAAACCCCTTCCAGTTGTAAGGATTTTACAGATGATTTTGACATTGATGAGCATAGAACAAGTTCTGTTGTATTCAGGTTATATTCTCTGTAACACATGCATTTCCCTCCCAGGTGGTTTTAAGAATATTTGAGATCTTACCTCTAATAGAGTGTTAGACAATCATAGACAATGCTGCAATTCAGCTGGTAGAACTGTATTACTGATAGAGACATAAGAAGCTGTGGACTAAGTGTCAGGGTTTTTTGTGAAATTTCCATTGCTTCTGGTGTTTTTGCCTGCTGGTGGGAGAAGCTAAAACCCAGAAAAGTGAAATGGAGATTAAACCCCTCGGTGACAGTTTCCAGTCAGTTTCAGAATTCCTCTAATCTTTTGAGTTAAGTTAAATCAGCCATTGCTTAAGATTTTGTGTATTTGTCTGGAGAGGAGATGGACTTACTTTAGTTACATCAAGGTCCCCATAGGTTTTGTCTTTGTTCATGGTAAGAAGTTTTAGCCCCAGTTTCTCTAGGTAAGAGCAAACTTGACTTTTCGCTAAGGTTTTCTGGGAGAGACAAATGCTTTTGAGCTACTGTTTATTGGCTACAGAAAATGTAGAAAGAACTACTTGGCAACTCATCTACAGACAAATAAAAGAATTTGATGTCATGCTGCATGTGGCAAGGGCAATAATGTCTCAAAAGCCAAGCTGGACAGGTTGAAAATCACATATCTATGGCTTTCTGTCATATGTTGACTTCATCAGTGTTGGTTGTTGTCGTGATCTGACAATGTATTTTGTTAAATAACTTGAGTTGAGTTTGTCAGCTAGAGCCCAGCAGTGGTCAGAAAAAAAAACCCAACCTGAGTTAGGAATTATGAGGAAAGAAATAGAAGAGAAATTGGAAAACATGACTCTGTGTCTGTGTAGAGCCCTGGTACACTCTGCTTCTTCAGTGCTGTGAGTAATTCTCATGCTCCCCTTTCAGAGTGGATATGTGAAGAGCGATAAAGGTGATCAGGCTTATGGAGCAGCTTTCATGTGATAAAAGAAATATTATGATATTCAGCCTGGAGAAGAATCAACTGTCAAAGGATCTACAGGACTGGGAATGACATGAAAAAGGTAAGTGGAAAATGACTGTACCTTCTTCACATGCAAGAACTGAGCATCAAGTGAAACTAATAGGCCAGTTCAAAACAAGTGAAACTTTTTTTTTTTTTCCCCACACTGAGATATTAAATAAGTTGTGGAACTCCATGTCAGAGGTCTTTAAGGATGCTGAAAGTTGACATAGATTCAAAAGAGAACCAAACAAGTTCATGGAAGGAGAATCCATCCAAAGCTGATAAACAAAAACATGCCAACTCTGGATCAGAAAATCCTTGAGCCATAAATGAGTGGAAGCTGGGGAAGTATAAATAAGGTAAGTAGCATTTATATATTTTCTACCATAGCCACTCTGTTTTGTTTTTATTTTTGCTTTTTTTGAGTTCAGTGTAGCTACTATGATACATAAAATTAAGCATGTGCTCTGTTCTTTGCTGGTTCAATGCCTTTGTTCATAGTCTATCTGTTTAGCCTGTTATTTCAGGTTCAGGGTCATAGGAAATAAATCACTGTTTAGGAAAGGCAACAGAAGAAAACACAGATTTTCCTTTCCTTTTTCTGGTGGACAGTACTCTGCTTTCAGAGTCAATACTCAGTTCACAAGCATGGTGTTAATGGACGGCTTTGCTGGAGCTGTCAGCATTCAGTCGGATAAGACATGACACTGGGATTTTGACCATTTGTGGTCATTAAAGTTCTTGTGTACTTATTATAGGATAGTGGAAATTAGCCCTGGTGTCCTGGTCTAATTCCAATTTATGTGTCTCCTGCAGTTTGACTTGGATAGGTTCCTTTTTCACCCTTCGGTGTGTGCTGCTAGATAATCACTACAGTTTACTGAAGAACAGCACTCTAAAGACTCCATGTGGTAAAAAATTCAACACAGATTATTTCTTGTCTAACACAACAAATACAGTAAACTGTGCAACAGTTCTTGAACAGAACAGGAATACGAAGTATGTGTGAGAAGTTGCATGTTCTGTAAAATACTGGTCATAATTCGCACTAAAGAAAAGTCAGCATGTCTCAGTGAAATTTGATGTAGCCAGCAGAGCTGCATACACGTACGTCTGTGGAGAATCTGGTATATTACTGAGTGACTCTATGTGACTGATGAGCTGGTGTTCTGAATTTTGCACTGAGATCTTAGTGATGCACAGTTTTTGGAATGCACTATAAAATTTGCTTTAATGTAGAAGAAAACATCACATGAGCTGGTATTGTACACTTAGGGTTTTTTCTTCCCTTTGCATCAAAAGGCTTTGTATGCATCAGCAATGTAAGGCAAGTGAGAGAATCATCTGTCTTTGGGGGAATGATTGTCCACATTCTCAGTGAAAGGTCAATGAGTAGTGGGTATTAATTAATCCAGCTGGGCACACAGCATCCCAGGTTTAACAATGTCCAAGCTTTTTATAATGATGATAGATTTTAAGGACCTGCCTTTTAGTAATGGCATCCCATCTGTTTGGTGTTAGAGATTTCAGCATATTAGAGGGTTTGTTTAGGTTCTTCTTTATAAAGTTGGTCTGGTTCATGGGATAGTCCCAGACAGCAGTTATTTCAAAGAAAAAAAAAATGCTTAATGAGAATTTAAGGCCAAAGTCATGAGTAAGATATCTTCATAAATCTTTTTGAGAAAATAGAGCAAACATATTTGCTTTTGAAAGCAAACAGTCTCCAGTGGAGACTGTTGATTTCTTTATTAAGATCCTTCTGAATTTCTTGCTTAATCTAGAAATATGAAATACATTGTCATTGGGTTGGACCTAGCTGAATGGCTGAGTTCTCATAGTGCCCAAGTGTCTTTTTTTTCCTGATGTCCATAGTACTGGATTGAAGATGATCCACTGAAGAGTCATGTTCTTGACAGAACACAGCAAGATATAATATGTTTTGCACCACTCTGTAGGTGTAGGTCTGTAGGCCTACCACACTTTTGTTTTACTTCTGTTTGATACAGTTTGTTACAAGACAAAAAGCTCTACAAAGAAGAAAATGTCTTGCTTGCCCTTAACCTCACCCCCATGGGGTCTCTCAGAATGTGGTAATGTGTGATAAACTGTGGAATGACAAACTTTTAAATTTCTTTGCAAAGAGTAGTGAAAATGTATTT